>NW_005356870.1:6952095-6954130 GCF_000412655.1 Myotis brandtii | reverse complement strand
CGGGTCACTATGATGCACACTGACCACCAGGGGGCAGACGCTCAACACAGGAGCTGCCTCCTGGTGGTCAGTGCGCTCCCACAGCAGGAGTGCCGCTCAGCCAGAAGCTGGGCTCATGCTGTTGAGCGCAGCTACAGTGGTGCGAGCCTCTCCCACCTCCATGGCAGCAGCAGGCACAGTGGGGCTGGGCTGAGCGGGAGCAGCGCCAGGCCCTGACTCAGGCTCCTCCCTGGCCACCTTCTGCTTCCCGCACTGCTACATTCCTCAGGGGATGTCAGATTGCAAGTGGGTGCAGTCCAGGCTGAGGGACCCCACCAGTGTAGGAATCTGTGCACCGGGCCGCTAGTGTAATCATAACAGCTCTTAAGAAGCTGAGAACTTTCTCCCTGGAGCCAGAGAGGATGGCAGGTAGGGAGTGGGAATGATGAGGCAGAAGGGCGGACCTGAGAGATTCAAAACAGGGGCTATCCAGGTCTGCTGATGTTGCCTTTGAGGATTATGGGGTCCAGAGACTGCAGGAACCCTCTAGAAATTGAGGCTGATCCTCAGCCCACAGCCCGCAAGGACACAGGAACTTTTGCCCCACAGTTCCATGGAGCTGGATTCTGCCACAGCCAGCAAGCAGATTGCCCTGGCTGATAAAATACTCGATTTCGGCCTTTTTTGAACAAGAGTTTGGAAACAGCCAAGCCAATGGAACTTCAGTAACAAGCACAGATGCTTACAGAGCTGTAATATAATAACTCAGTGTTGTTTTAAACCTCTCAGAGCCTGATAATTTGTTATAGCAGCAATAGAAAACAAATACACTGTAAGACTGAGTGGATGGACACACTGACAAGTATATGAGTGCATTTACTGAAATGACTTTTTAGGCCATGTTTCTTGGTTTGGGGATTTTAAAAAATCCTTTTCCAGCCCTAGCCAGTTTGGCTCAGTGGATAGAGAATTGGCCTGCGGACTGAAGGTTCCCAGGTTCGATTCCAGTCAAGGGCATGTACCTTGGTTGCGGGCACATCCCCAGAAGTGGGTGTGCAGGAGGCAGCTGATCAATGTTTCTCTCTCATCGATGTTTCTAACTCTCTATCTCTCTCCCTTCCTCTCTGTAAAAAATCAATAAAATATATATTTTAAAAAATCCTTTTCCAAATTGCCTACCAAGGCATCCTTCCCCTCCAAAGACATGGCTTTCTAGTGTAAACTGGTTTTTAAAGTCTTGAGTAAAAAATAATAATAATAATAAGGGCTTAAATTGCTATCATAGAGCCACTGAATTTAACATTTCATGAGTTAAAAATTAAGAGAAACTTTCAAAGAGCTTCATTTATTTTCAAAATCATGGTTTCCTTCTTTTCTCTGGGGCAAAACAGCCTCTACTTTAATTCGGAAAAATCTTCCCCATATTTGACTTTGGGTAATAAATTCATATGTCATAAGCTTACCCACTATGCTTAGAGATCATTTTTCATTAAGGGTGTAATAGTGCACACACATTCATTAACTCTGGTAAGCTGTGCTAATTACGATGGATGCTAAAGTTTCTCCTACTTCATTTTCTTTTCTCAATGTCATCTCATTAAACCTTTAGGACGAATGGCTAAAATATCGTCTATATATATAAAGAGGTAATATGCTAACTGGTCCTAACTGTGTCACAGTCACGACCGCTAAGGGGGAGGCTGCCTGCCCGGCGGGGCATTGCTCCCAGAGACAGCGTGGAAGCGGGGAGGTGCCCGGAGGAGGCCCGTGCCCAGGAGGGCAGGGGTGAGAGCCTGTAGCGCCCCCCTCACCAGTCCTTCGCCTCCCACCGCTCGCACTCAGAGCACCCTGCCACTCACCTGCTTGGGGAAGGAGCACAGTGCAGCAGGCAGGAGGTTTCCATGCTCTCCTCCAGTGCCATGTCGGGGCAGAGCCGCCGCGTTGCTCCGGAGATGGGGTGGAAGCGGGGAGGCGCCCAGAAAAGGTGGTACCAGCCCGAGGCCACTCGAGGGACTGAGGGCGGAGCTTGAAGTGGCCAGAGAAGGCCAGAGGGGTC
>NW_005356870.1:6932791-6951658 GCF_000412655.1 Myotis brandtii | reverse complement strand
ACACATTCCTGTTCCTAGTATCATATCCATAACCTCTAGATGAGTGAAAAATACTACTGATTATGAACACGGGCAGGAGCCAAAGCTAATTTGCTAGTGTCCCCAATGCCTGGGAGTAGGTCCTCAGCATTAAATCTCAGGTTGTAGAACTTAACTGTTTGCATTAAAAAATGTCTATAAATATGTTTATTGTTTCTTTTGTCATTCATAATATACAATATTAATTCAATGTCAAAGGTGCTCATTTAATATCTTCTTAATGGTAATTATTCTAACAGCAGTAAAATATATGGAAGCCTATTTTTTATCACTTCTCTCAAAAATGACTAAGTAGCAGCATGATAGCCTAGGGACATTCTAGTAGAAATTAAGAGAACGGAGATTTAATCCTGACTAAACTAACAAATGGCTGAATGGCACAAGGGAAGCCATAGGGAATTTACTATTTCCTAGGCTGTGAATTTACTAGGAAATATATGATTTCCAGGTGGCCATTTGTCCATTTCTGACAATAAGAATTTAGAGTAGGTTCCTCTGAGAGTGCATCCATATATATGACTCTATCTGAATAAAGCATCTTGCTAAAGTAGCTTTGGAAACCAGGATTTTGTCTGTTGAATGTGTGGCCCAGATAGATTGCAAACTGACCTTGAAAAATGGTTCTGTGCAAAAGCAAACCTTTGTTCTATTATAAATGTTGCCTTTTTAGTCTCCTCATTATCATTTTAACAGTATGGCCAGGCTTAGAAACCTCAGGAGGTTATCAACCCTGCAGCAAAAATTCAACTAAAAAAATAAACAACTTAATGTTTGCATTTTTGCTTTAGGATGGATGAATAGTTAAAATGGCATTTGGCTCGATTTTTTTGTATTTGTAAAATTTATAGTGAATGTATTTTAGTTTGCTGCTAATATTCTCAATTTTTAAAAGTCAATGGATAAATTATCCATTTCCTTTAGATCATCTTGAGCAAGACAAGAGATGAGTTCATTTTTTATGAACTCTGATGTGTATTTTGACATAACTGCATATTTCAAAAAGATTTTAGTCGCATTTCAAAACTAAGTTTGATTTGTTTTGTCTACTTACCATTTGGTGAGCTCATTAGTAATAAATATTGATTTTTCTTTTAAAACTAGAAATAGCAATTTTTAATGGTAATATTTATTATCACTGAGTCAATTTTTCAACTCCTATTAAAAAGATGATGATCCATGAAAAGCAATACACGTAGAGAGGAAAGAGGAAAAGAAGACACAGGGAGAAAACCCCCACCACGCAAGGAAGCCAACATTTCACGCCATCTACAAATAAGGGTTTTTTCATATCTTCATTTATTTACTTGATTAACTACTTATTTTTCTGTTCATTTTTCCATACATATCATTATCTAATTATTTATTTTATTATTCCTTTTTAATTACTAATGAGAGGTACAGGGATTATGACATGTACATTCAGTTGTCTCAGAGATGGACAGAAGACATGGCTTAAGGTGGTTGTTGGGTTTTATGTTTTTAAGTTCTAAGGCTCCATGGTTGCTGATAACTACCAGTAAATATATGGAGTACCGGCCACTGCACATTTGATGGGTTACTTATTTATTTTTGACTATTGCACCAGCCAAAATATCAGCTCAGCATTTGATAGAAGTGGTAAGAATCGATATCCTTGGGGTGTTCCTGATCTTAAGGGGAAAATGCTTAATCTTTCGCCAGTATGATAGTTGTAAATTATTTACCAGGTTGAGAAAGTTTAATAGTAATCTTAGCTTTATGAGGATATATTATCTTAACGTTGAAAGTTTTGTAGTTACAGAGATTCATTTTTTGTCAATTTTCAATTATGTCAATTTTCAAATTTCAATTTTCAATAAATTCCATTGATTGGATTAAAAACGGTAAGCCAGTTTTGTGTTCCTTGGATAAATCACATTCCGCCATGATGCGTTAGCTCTTTATATACTGTTTTGTTCAAATTGACAGTTCACAGAGTGTGTTGGGATGCATTCCCTCCCCTTCTGTAAGAGATTATGTGGAATTGCATTTTTTATGGTATTCTAGTATTAAACGAGTATTGCGGTTTTCTTTGTGGGGAAAAAACTTAAAACAAACTTTAATAAATAGATATGTAGTTTTCAAGATGTATATTTCTTCTTGGGTAAGATTTGGTAGTTTGTATCTTACAAAAAATTTTGTTCTTTGCCTCTATGTGGTCAAATTTATTAACCTAATGTTCATAATGTTACTACATTATCCTGTAAATACCTGTTTGATCTCTAAATGATGTCAATTTTATCATTCCTGATACTGGTAGTTTATGCTTTTTCTCTGTTTTGTTTTTTTGATTTGTAAGACTGGATGTTTATTAATTTTTTTGATCTGCTTAAAGAAACAGCTTTTGGTTTCAATGATCTACTCTATTGTAATCTTTAGCTCAAAAGCCAGTTTTTCTGCATATGTCAGGACAAACAATTATTTTAAAGTATTTATTAATCTGTTTCTTTACTAATGTTTCTTCTTCATGGTGCTTAATAAAGCATAAGTAACAAAAATGTATGTAATAAAATTGATGGGTATTATAACACTTGTTTATAAGTCTATTAATTTAATTAGTATTAGTAATACCTTGATTAGGGAAGGTAAATTAATTAAATATATAAACATCTGATAGTTTAAACCTTTGCCCTCTAGGGCTTTTATACTTATTTTCCATTAAACGAAATCATAAGAAATAAGTCAACAGATAGATTGGTGAAAGGATTAAGATACTAGTATATGTGCATATCTCTTTATATGTAGATATATACCCATGTATATATATTCTTTATTAAGTAATATATCCCATATATTCACTTATATTGTTTGAATTTACTCTGAGAATATTCCTTATTTCTTTATGAACATACAAGACTATCTGTCCACATATTTTATATATGCAAGCCAATTTTATAAAATATGCAGCATTCTTGAAATTTGTTTTATTTACAAGTATACTTCCTATATCCTGAAATCCACTGTTAACTATAAATAATAGCAGTGAAATATTCACTCATATATAACACTTTTTATTCTTCTGAAATATTACTGCATCAAAAGATAATCAAATGCACTTGTTTACTATATCATTTCAGAGTTAACACTATATTGACGTAGCTATTTGGCAAAGTCGGTATATGAATTGCAGCTTAGAAATCTTTCAACGTCTCTTAAATGAATTCAAAACACTGAATAAGTATCAATATCATAAAACACACGTATAGCACCATGAGAGCTAAGAAAAGAGCTTAATCTTCTCAATATCAGCTCTAACCCAAACCCACATTCATATACCAGTATATGTGGACTTTATGGTTAGGAGGATGCCATGCCTCACCCATATCCCTTCAGCCTTAATGTTTCAGTGTGAGTGTGTCTTCCACACTGCCAGCTCTTATCTCCTGTGTTCTCTGCCTGAAGACTTTGGTGTCTACAGTTCCTGGCAGGCCAGTGAGTGAGAGAATGAAAGCCTCTCAGCATCAGCTCTCAATCAGTGGAAACAATCCAGTTCCCTGAGGCTTTGGGTGAAATAACTGAAGGGAGAGCTACACATTCCCCAGAGTCCCCAAGTGTAACTGAGTTTCAGTTTTTGTTTTCATTCATTGTATATTGTCAGCATGTCATTTTATAGTTCAATTATAATATAGTTCTTTTATATCTATATCTTTCCATGTATAACTTAAATACCAATAGAAATTCGCACTGTTACTAAGGCTTTGTGACTGTAATCCAGTTGTTTTAAAAGATACTAGAATAAAATGTAGGCTTCCTATACTTTTAAGAATTCCTTTAGGAGTTTTACTTTTTAACAGAAAATATTCATGAAAATCCACCTAGAAAATATCTCAATTAAAATGATTAGAAAGATTTGCTCTGTTCCCATAGAAGTGAATTATTTAATAGGTTAGATTATTGCCCTGAAACGTTAGTCATTCATAATTATGTCTTACTTATAGAATTAAAGAATGAAAAGTTGTTTTTTAATAATCCAGTGATGCAGTAACCTTTTCTTTTTCAATTAAAAATTAATTTGCTTCCTAATGAAGACAAATAAAACATCAAATCTAATTAAGATTGTGTAAAAGGCTGTGTTAGCCTCAGTAAAGAAGTCTAATAGACAACAAACTACATAAATACTGACGCTCATCTCCTTCTTTTTCCTAGAAAGTCCTAGAGGTAAAAGTAGCTGCAAAGCATTCTTTCTCCTTTTCTTTTAATTGCCTTTCATAGGTGAACTAGAAAAAGCATCATAAATACTCACCATAATGCTTTGCATCATGGTAAATGGAACAAATGCCCCAGGTGACAAGTTTATAACAGTATATTCTAATAGCCAGACTTCTCCTTGAATTATATTTTGCCTCTCTCTGTGTCACTCAGCTAAGAGCAAAAGGAATTGGAAAACAAACAAGGAAAAATGAACAGTAGAACAGCCAAAAAGACGATATAATTAGAAAGCAAGAAAGTCAAGGTATGTCCAGTTGAAGTGTCTTAAACTGGGAGTGGAAAAAAAAAGAATAGTGATAATGATGTAGTTAGAATACTTTATTTCCACACATTTTCATTGAGGTATTTACTTAATTTTAGGCACCAGGTTAACTTCTGGTGTTGTGAGGATGATTAAATAATAGACCAAGTCCTTAAGAATTCACAGTTGAGTAGAGAAGGTAAAGATGTAAAACAATTATTCTATAATCTTTAAAATATCCTATATAAGAGAGGAATATGCTAATTAGCCCAGATATGCTAATTAGTCATGACCTGTATGTGACCATCACTCCAACACTATAACAGAGGGATATGCTAATTAGCCTGGATATGCTAATTAGTCACCAGTTTACAAATTGACCATCACTCCAACACACAAGATGGCCACCCCCATGTGGCCACACGATGGCCGCCACAAGCTGGCCTGCAGAGGAGGGCAGTTGTGGGTGATCAGGCCAGCAGGGGAGGGCAGTTGGGGGCGACCAGGCCTGCAGGGAAGGCCGTTAGGGGTAACTGGGCCGGCAGGGGAGGGCAGTTGGGGATGACTGGGCCAGCAGGGGAGGGCAGTTGGGGGCAACCAGGCTGGCAGGGGAGTGGTTAGGGGGTGATCAGGCTGACAGGCAGAAGCGGTTAGGGGCAATCAGGCAGGCAGGCAGGCGAGCAGTTGGGAGCCAGCAGTCCTGGATTGGAGAGGGTGCAGGCTGAGCTGAGGGACACCCCCCCCCATGCATGAATTTCGTGCACCAGGCCTCTAGTTAAGACAAAATTTGTTCAGAGTGATACTGGAATCTAGAGGGTAAATGATTTATTCTATCTTGGATAATCTTAAATGTCTAACAAGATAAATATAAACAGGTTCTTTAAGAATAATAATTCCATCCTAGCCAGTTTGGCTCAGTGGATAAAGCGTAGGCCTCCAGACTGAAGGGTTCCAGGTTCGATTCTGGTCAAGGGCATATGCTCAGTTGTGGACTTGATCCCCAGTGTGGGGCACGCAGGAGGCAGCTGATCAATGATTCTCTCTCATCACTGATATTTCTATCTCCCTATCCCTTCCTCTCTGAAATCAATAAAAATATTTTTTTAAAAAAATAATAATTCCAAACAAAACAAATTAGGCAGTGGACACATGCACAAAAAGCAAATGATATTTTCATGGTAATTAACAATATTGGCAAGGAGAAAATGGTAGTCATCTTGAGAGTCATTTTTTTTTATCAGTTTGCAGTGACATAAATGCCACAAAATAGAGGTTGCAACTATATAATTGAATAGCTCTTAAAGTTTTCAAAGCTATAAAGCAAATTTAATTCCAACTTACAGTAAATTTCAATGATAAGGCTCCTGTTTGGCATGAATACAATTTTGAAATTGCAATGAGACTTCTGATATAACAATGACCAAGGTTTTTTTTTCGTTTTTTTTTCCAATCCATTTGATTCAGCTTTATTGGCACTATAGCGCTGGAGTCCCCGACTCACAGAGGCATGTAACAGAAATGGAGTGTGGACCCCCACTGCTGACTCTGCTCTATGGTGACAGCTTGTGTCAAAAAAAAGCAGGATCCATCCCGCGTTGAATTTATGTCTCACATTTACTTTGTCCTGAAGTGAGTGAGGTTTGATTTGGCAAGGCCTCTGCCATTGATGGCTTCGTCAGCAAGAAGACGATTATGAAGCCATGTTTCAATGTTAGGGTTGGCTGACATAAAGCAACCTTGCTTTGAAAGCACTCTGCCTTGTGTCCAAGTATCAGGAGATTTCTGTCTGCAGCCAAGTTCATATATTTGTGTCTCTCAACCCTCTGAAGCACTAGAAAGTTTTGCAAAGTTATGTCCTCCAGTCTCCTCTTCCAAATGGCAGATTAACCAAATGAGCTCATGGGTTTTGGGGTAGAATTATTGATGCTGTTTATGTGACCTTGAACCAAAAGATTTACCTCCCTTATGAAGCCACAGGTGTCCATCAGTTTTGGTGAATCATTATTGAAACTGTCTCTGGAAAATTGTTTCCCCTCAAAATTATATGTTTTTAGAACGAGTAATAAAGATTTGTTTTCAAATTTAGCAATAAATGACTCAAAGATTTTTCTGTTTAATTTGTTCAATTAAATATATTACTTTTTTTTAGGAGGAACAATTAAATATTTTGTGTAGAAGACATTTTATGCAGGGTGTCTCCAAAAAAGGTATACACACAAACACCCAATAGCTCAATTTTGAAAATGAAATGTATTTTAATAAACACTACCTTGATAATTATTCAAAGTGCATGTATACATTTTGGGGGACACCCTATATATAAGGCATACATTTCCACTTCAACCAAATGAATGGCACAGATATAATGTGAGCATGTCATCATATGTCATCTTCTGTAAAAACTCAGAGAGCCATCAAAATCTCATAAGGGTCTATGACCCCAACATATTTACAAACTAGGCTAAGATGTTATCTTTATATCATGTACCAATGCCCATATGAGAATGAATATACTTACTGAAAATAAATATACTTATTTAAAATGTGTTCCCAATTGTCTTGCACATTAGGAAGGTAAAATACAATCAAATAAAACCTATTTGCAGGTGGGGTAAAAGTAAGTTTATAGCTGTTCCTATGAAAAATAATGCAATTATTAATAAATAATAATACAAGAATAAACTGTTTTTGCCTATTTACAACCGTAAACTTACTTTTGCCTCACCCTGTATGTTGGAGACAAGAGCTATTGAAGGCTGTCTGCTCCAATCTGCCACAAGTCCTTATATCTCCCTCCAATCCCTTCACTCCATGGAGAATTATTTCTTAACAACCCTGTTTTGGTGTTTTGTGATAAAGAATATGGAAAATGTCTAAAAAGAGAAAGAATGAGAAATGATTAAAAAATATAGTCAGAGAGACTAGGCAGGCTATTTAAATATTATAATTTGAGAAAGACTTGAGAAGAAGAGTAGAAAGGGGAAAGGAAGAGAGAGACAGAGGGACAGAACCAGAACTTTATTGGGTTAAAAATTAAATAGATTAACACATGTAAAGCTCTTAGAACAATATAAGGCACAGAATAAACACCTAATTCATGTTACTTCATTATATTCATTCTTGTTATTTTCATCGTCATCATCATTGTGTTCATCATCATTGAATGTCAGGGGACAAAAATGTGAGCAGCTTCAGGAAAGGTGCAAGATGTCAGAGACAATGAGATGATCATACAAATAGCAACCTTTGAAAACCATTTTTTTTTCTGTAGCATCTATTTTGGATCCCCTTCCTTCTTTGAGATATTAAAATAAAAATTAAATTTCTCTTAAATCACTGTTAACTTCAGTTTTAGAATTATTGAAATATATCTCTGAATATCTAAATACCCAGTTGTAGGGTAGATTATATTTTGAAAACTATTGCACTGGATTTGGGATGTACACTTCAATCTACACCTGCCGTTCACATTGGCACTGCCAAACTGTACTGAAGCCAGAGTTGCATGTTAGAGCACAGAGGGAAAGTGAAGCAGATAAAAGCCATTATGATTCTCAGAAACCAAGACCCTAAAGTCACACTGAAGTCAAGCAGAGAATTAGATTTCGTCCACCTTATGGAAGTTTACCAAAATGCCTTTATGAAGTGCTAAAGTGGAATTCAATTTTTCCTTTTACTCTCTTGGAAATTCGGTTTATTATAAAAGCAGTATATTTTCTATCTTTGAGAAGGCAATATCAGTTCTATGCTCTAAGCTTTGGAGACTATGTCTCCCAGGAATAGGGCTGCTACCATAGGCTTTCAATTAAAAGGTTGTCTAACCATTGGCTGAAGTCATTTCTTTTCAGAAACTAAACCTCCATGTGAGTGACAGGAATAGAAGACTGGATTATGGGGACTCAGATGATTCCAGGATGGAAAGGTATAGAACCTGAAAAATGGTAGACATTATAATATACCAAAGCCACCCATATTTAATTTCTGTGGAAGAGTATCTTTTTGTTCTAGAGTCCACATAAAGCTTAGTGTATGGCATGATGCTTGAATATTTATCTCAAATTTCTAACCACATGTAAGCCAGTTTCACAAATATGTTGACTCTAAAAGAATTAGCACTGTTGGATAGATATGTTTTGTATAGGGGTGACAAACAATAAAGTTTTAGAACATTCAAGAAGGATAGTCTGGCCAGTGTGGCTTGGTGGTTGAGTGTCGACATATGAACCAGGAGGTTACAGTTTGATTCCTGTTCAGGGCACATGACAGGGTTGGGGGCTCGATTCCCAGTAGGGGGCATGCAGGAGGCAGCTGATCAATAGTTCTCTCTCATCATTGATGTTTCTATCTCTCGCTCTCCCTTCCTCTCTGAAATCAATTTTAAAAAAAATAAAGAAGGATAATATACTCACAGATCTTCACTGATGTTAGAGCTATTTACCTTAAAAATATACTGTGACATTACGCACTTGGGCAGTTGGAATTAATATTCTCTTCCTTCTTTAAATTTCACCTATTCAACGAGGACTTTGTGTGTGTGAGCAAATGCGTTACCCACCCTAGACCTCTCCCTGCAAGGTAACCCAGAATTGGGTTTGGAGATGGTTACAACTGATTTGCTTCTTCTGGGGTGGGTTGAGTTACAAGTGGAATCCGCAAAAGCAAGTGCCCATTTGTTCCTTGGATTTATGGGTTTCAGACAGAATGAGACAAATCAAGTTTGCTCCCAGTCAGCCAGAAACTTTGGTGTCTATGTGTTACTTTAGCAAGATGATCCGACTACTCTCAGAAGGGAATGAATCCAAGACTTACACACGAGCCCTTACTCAGCATTTTAGGAAACACCCAGTAAAAAAATCCTGATTCCCTATCCAAGTTCTAAATCAATTTAGCAATAAGACAATAACGTAATGTACAGTAGCCAACATCTCACTTTAATTTAAGATAAAGCAGCTATTAGAGAATAAAGCTTATACTTGCAGAGAGCCGGGCTTCTTTTTTTTTTTTATATATATTTTATTGATTTTTTACAGAGAAGAAAGGAGAGGGATAGAGAGTTAGAAACATCGATGAGAGAGAAACATCGATCAGCTGCCTCCTGCACGCCCCCCAGTGGGGATGTGCCCGCAACCAAGGTACATGCCCTTGACCGGAATCGAACCTGGGACCCTTGAGTCCGCAGGCCAACGCTCTATCCACTGAGCCAAACCGGTTCGGCAAGCCAGGCTTCTTAATACCACATGCTTCGATCCAGGAAGCCAACACTGGAAGCACCAAGGTCAGCTACTCAAGCCTTCCTCCTTCCAGAAGCAAAGCCTACCCTTGGAGGACCCATCATAATGATGGTTCCCTCCGTGGGCAGCTCACTCTCAGGAACAAGGCAGGGGAAAAGGGCTGGTCATGTGTAATTGGGTCTTCTTTCAAAGATCTTCCTCGGTAAGAAAGTGGTGAATAATAGATAAAAACAGTGTAGCAGCCCGGACCGGTTTGGCTCAGTGGATAGAGCATCGGCCTGCGGACTGAAGGGTCCCAGGTTGGATTCCAGTCAAGGGCATGTACTTTGGTTGCGGGCACATCCCCAGTAGTGGGTGTGCAGGAGGCAGCTGATCGATGTTTCTCTCTCATCGATGTTTCTAACTCTCTATCCCTCTCCCTTCCTCTCTGTAAAAAATCAATAAAATATTTATTTTTTAAAAAGAGTGTAGCAGAGTTAAACTATGGGAGGGGGGAGCTACAGTGTTAGGGCACATCCCCACCCCACCCCTTTGATAGTGTTTACCTACTAGACACATAGATCTCCGAAAAGGAATGGACTAAAATCCAACATGGGTATTTCTTGCCCAGGAAATAACCCATTTAGAAGACTCAAAGTATTTTCCAGAAAGGCCCTTGACAGGCATGACTGAGTTGAGATTAGCTGCAAAGATCCCTTAGTTGTATCGCTTTGCAGAGGTGTGCATGATTTATCCTTGCGGGAAATGTGATGGGATCTCAACTTATTAACTTGGGAGTAGGTCCTGCCTTCCCATGAGGAATGGGGTGCTAACTGTCAACCTATGTTCAGCCTTCTTCTACACCTCAGGATACAGCAATGAAAACACTGATTTGAATATGCATGGCTCCCATTTGCTTGTAATTAATTTTTTTTCATTAAAGTGATAGCTTTATCTAGTTGGTTGAATTGTTTTCTCTGCTTGCCAAATCCTTCTGAGATAGCCTGGATAGTAGCACAAGACATCTAGATCCATCATCACCTATTACTGATTGGAGAACTGATTTGCATATGGGAAATGAGGAGCAAATTAGAGTCTGCAGTGACTTTTTGCCAGAGAGCAAGGAAAGGTAGTTCTTTGTATTGAAAGAAGTGCTCTGGGGTCTATATTAAATGGCAAATAGAAATAAGTCTGTCAAAACCTGAGATATATTGTTCAGACCTCTGTTGGATGATAAGCTAACCTCAACTAGGTGTTGCCAATTTGACACACCATCTGTCAGAGGTACACAACTACACCAATTTGTTTATTAAAAGATAATTATCTTACCTCCACCCATTTAAAAGTCACCATTTACATGAGCTAGGACAATTTTTCATATGTTTGTTTGGGAAAACTCTGACAAAAGCCTTTCCATTCCTTCCTCCATTATTGCTCTTGAAAGTCTAATTTCCCTCGATGAAAATCAGTTTTTCCTATGACAGAGAAAAGTAATTAAATATGTTCAGTTCATAGCAAACTTATCTCATTGCCAGCCATCTAAATAGCTGAATAATTGGGAGAGGGGAACAGCAATAACAGTGATAAGAATGACAGGAAATTAGGAGGCCATGATTTGTTGCTCTGGACGCAGCCTGCTACTGACTTTCATGTGACCAGAATGGGCATACTGGCTCCTAGTCATTGCCCCGTGTGCTGTGCCCTTCACTGTCACCAGCTGATGCGAGCATAGCTGGAATAATCGAAAGGAAGGTGTGTGACAGGGCTACCTCCGTCTGTTGAACTCGAAATCCAGGGACCAAAGTATTTGGCAAAGAAGGCTTCAAGCATTCCTTTTGCATTTTGTTTTAGCTTTTAAGCTTTATTTTAAATGAAAAATTTCCCATGAAAGGTTTTGTTTTAAATAATGAAGCCAACATGTGAGATTTGAGTCCAAGTTCATTGTCTCCTGAAATCAAAGAATGGAATCGCACACAAAAAATGATAATTGGAACGAAAGTTTATTGAGAGAAGCCAGTTCCGGAAAAGGTGCAGCTGGAGTTAGCTCCCATCCCACGTTGCAGTCGGGTGTAGTCCAGCGTCCAAGCTAATTAATAAGCCGCAGGGGAGCGTCCCCCACAAGCTGCTTGTTTTAGCAACATTTATCTATTTTAAAGCTTTTGTCTCCCATGCACACCCTTCCTTCCCTGCCTACTTGGTGAAATAGGAATTTTAGGGGGATATAGGCAGGTTTAAGAAATTTTTTAAATTAAGGGGATTCATGAAAAAACACGGGGCTACAGAGTTGCAAAAGGTTACATTTCCATAAAACAGGGAGCAGGGAGCCAGCAGAAGTTACATTTCCATAAGACAAGAAAGTTGGGAGAAGCAGCAGTTACATTTCCATAAGACAAGGGAACTGGGAGTAGCCAAAGGTCTATATTTACAAAATAAAGGAGGAAGAAAGCCCAGAGGGAATGGGAGAACAATGAGGGAGGAGGGCCTCACATGTGAGGTTTGACCTTAGAGCTCAGGAGTTGCTATAGTGACCAAATCAGAAGGAAATATTGACCTATCACAGGGGATATCAAGACACAGGGACTTGGAGCCTTTATAAAGGAGGGAAAAGTGGGGGAGGAACTCAGTGAGACTCTTTCCCCCTCCCCACGTGGAAGTCTGTGCTGTGAGATTCTTTCCCCTTCCCCACGTGGGAGACTGTACTTGTTCTTCAATAAATTTCCACCTTTGCTATACCATCTTCTGTCCGTGGATTCATTCTTTGACTCCAAGGGACACAGAATCCGGGGAACCATCCAAAAATCCCATATCATTGGGTTGCCTTAGTAACTTCACCGAGTTGGGTTCCTGGTTCTACTTTCTCCCCTCTCCATGGACCCGATTCCTGACTACCTAGCTCCCCTCTCTCTCCTCAATAAGACCATTGCTTACTTGTGCAATTTAATGTGAAGTTGAATAGGAAAATGAGAATTCTGATTGTTTGTGATTATTGAGTCCAAACTGGCTAATTATAGTGGGAAGTCTCTCAATCATCTACTTTGGATGAGAACACTTACTGCTTGTAAGTGACAAACCTGTTTTGAAACAGATATCCTCTGAAATTGACTCAGAGAGACTGGCAGTGCAGCTCACCAGCAACCAGCAATTGAAAGGAATTTTTTAGGGATAAAATAGGCAGATTTAGGAAGATTTAGGAATTAGGGGGTCCATGGGAGAGGTTGCAAAGCTGGGAGCCACCAAAAGGCATACATTCACAGAATAAGGGGCTGGGAGCTGCCAAAA
Source organism: Myotis brandtii (assembly GCF_000412655.1). Taxonomy (NCBI): domain Eukaryota; kingdom Metazoa; phylum Chordata; class Mammalia; order Chiroptera; family Vespertilionidae; genus Myotis; species Myotis brandtii. The sequence goes on along the minus strand of NW_005356870.1, from coordinate 6,938,662 downwards.
GGTATACACTTACTGAATAAAGGGTGAGGAAGCTGGTCATTCACAGCATAAAGAAGATGGCCACGGGGAATAGAAAAAAAACGGGATAAAAAGAGGGGAACCCCACGTGGGGTTTGAGCTCGGAAACTGCTATAGGGACCAATCAGAGGGGGACATCAGGACACAAAGAACTGCAGCCTTTATAAACCTTAGAAAAGAGGGACTTGGTGGGTCTCTCTCCCCCTCCCCACATGGGAGTCTGTGCTTGTTTCCCAATAAATTTCCACCTTTTCCTATATCACCGTTCGTCCTTCGCTTCATTCTTCGAATCCACCTGGTCAAGAACCCGGGAATCAACCCGGGAATCACCTTTGCATCCTGCCCAGAGGAAAAACCACACGTTCCAGTTTAATTTCCATGTTTCACAATGACCTTGAAGTCAGTGGGTATAATTCCATACATTTCTCTCTCTTCCTCATGTGGGTTATCATCTCTTGAAGGATCCGATTAAAACTATGTATTTTCTCTCCTCCAATAATCTAAGACCTACATAATAAATAAAGAGCATTTCTATAAAATTATATTCTGTTCACCATACGCTAAGTCCAAAATAACCACATGAACTTTGGCTACTTATAGAAAAAAATGTGAATTTTCAATTAGTAAGTTGGCTTTTTAGGGTCATTATTCACAATTTTTTTTTTTTTAACAGGCAACCTGACAGGCTACAACATTCAGGTGTGTACTTACCTGCATGCCTTTGTAATGCAGGCATGCCCTTCCTATGCTGAAAGGTGCGCCAGAGTACAGGTAAGTAAGGGTAGCATTGTTTTAAGTATAACAATGTACATGAGTTATTTTTAAGCAAAAGCTTTGAAAATGTTAGCATATGAAATATTATCAAAAAATGTCTTGCAGCACTTCTCACACCTCATAAAATATGATGTTTGTGTAAGGCTATCAATGGTACAACTTATCTTCTTGTCTGGTAAGCAATTGTTAAGTATACTCTCTTCTGTTAATTCTGCTTTGATAAATGTAAAAACTAAAAGAATGTTTCCACTTCCATTTATACTGGATGGCCCCTAATCTGCACTTGGAAAGTAAGAACACTAACGAGAATCCAGGACTACACATCTCGTAACCCTTTCTGTAAATTCCCTTACAATTTTGCTGGCTGTCCTTTATTTCAAGCCTAACCCCAAGTGTAGAAAAATATCTTAATAATATATTTAATGTGGGTAAAATACAGATACTGAGTTATGAGTGGGGAGAAACTATTCCAAACCAGGTCATGTTATAGACGGAATGGGCCACTGTTCTAATTTTAGGAGACAAGTGACAAAAGCTGGGGCTGTCTTAGACTCACCCTGTGACCTAACCATTAGTGTTATCAAAATCCCGTCTTTGGGGTTAATTGTTCATGAATGCCTTTACTGTGAGTCTCTTTCTCTCTCTCAGTTCTGCTTTTTCAGGGCTGGCTTTCTTCCCCAGCTGCATTCATGGGCTCCCAGCATGTTAGGGCTCTACCATATATCTCTGATACGGCATTTCTATTTGTTGCCTGGCTTTATTCCTCAGAGAGACAAAATTGCTACCAACACGTAATCCTCCTAGCTCACGAGGAAAGGTAACTATAACAACCCCCGGAAGGACTAATTGGTGCCACTTTGGTCACATGCACAGCCCCAAACCAATGAGGTCCATCATTACCACTGTAGTGAGAGGGTGGGATATGTAGTTGATTACCACATGAGGACCTTCCGGGCCATTCTGGACCAGTATGAAATCACAAATATTCACTCTTTTAGGTTCACACTAGTAAGTTATGTAGATGGGATTTAAACCTAGTTTCTGGCAATAAAATCCTTGCTTTCTTTTAATACATTGTGCTGTCTTTTCTACACATAAAGATAATAAATGATGACAAGTCTTAGGCAACACATTTTTTTTAACAGATTTCAATTTGTTCTAATTCATGTGGCCTATTGATGTAGTTCTCCACATGCTCTTTGACAGTGATATATTGGTTTATTAAGACACTGGTTTTTGTCAGTTTCTTCTTTTCTGTGTTAATTATGGACTGTGGTCAAATCGCTGGATATGATCGCTCTGGCGGTCAATGAACTCTTCAAGATGAGCGTGCAGCCATACTTCCTTTCACTGTGCTTTGCTTCGTTGTGTTACACAGATGTGTATTTTATGAATTGAAGTTAGTGGCAACCCTTAATCAGTAAGTCTATCAGTAAGTGCCATTTTTACAAAAGTATTTGCTTACAGGTCAGCACAACAAAGTGACTATTGCAATAAGTGAGTCACATGAATTTTTTTGGTTTTCCAGTGCACATAAAAGTTACGTTTACACTGTACTGTGTCTATTAAGTGCACAATAGCATTATGTCTAAAAAACGTTCTATACATACCTTAAATTAAAAAAAAATACTTTCTTGCTAAAAAATGCTAACCACCATCTGAGCTTTCAGTGAGTCATAATCTTTGCTGGTGGAGGCCTTGCCGTGATGTTGATAGTCGCTGACTGATCAGGGTGGTGGTTGCTGAAGGCTGAGGTGGCTGTGGCAATTTCTTAAAATAAGACAAAAATTAAATTTGCTGTATCAATCGACTCTTCCTCTCATGAATGATTTTCTTGGAGCATGTAATGGTGTTTGATAGCCTTTTACCCACGGTAGAACTTCTTTACAATTTGGAATTGATTCTTTTAAACCCTGCCACTGCTTTATCGAATAAGTTTATGCAATACTCTAAATCCTTTGCTGTCATTTCCACAATCTTTGCAGCCATACTTTTGTTGTTGTTGTGCTTTGCTTTCACCAGGAGTAGGTTTTATCTCAAGAAACCACTCTCTTTGCTCAACCATAAGAAGCAACTCCTCATCTGTTCAAGTTTGATCATGAGACTGCAGCCATTCAGTCACTGACTGCTTCAGGCTCCACTTCTAGTTCTACCTCTCTTGCTATTTCCAACATCTGTGGTTACTTCCTCCACTGAAGTCCTAAACTCCTCAAAGTCGTACTTGAGAATTGGATTCAACTTCTTTAGAACTCCTGTTAATGTTGATATTTTGACCTGTTTCCATTAATTATGAGTGTTTTTAATAGCATCTAAAATGGTGAATCCTTTCCAGGATCCTTTGCCCAGATTCATTAGAGGAATCATTATCTGTGACAGTTATAGATTTACAAAATGTATTTCTTGAATTATAAGACTTAAAGGTGTAAATTATTGCTTGATCCATAGGCTGCCAAATAGATATGTGTTAGTGGGCATCAATCTATTTGTATATCTCCATTAGAGCTCTCGAGTGACCAGGTGCATTGTCAATGAGCAGTAATATTTTGAAAGCAATCATTTTTTTCTGAGCCTTGGGTCTCATCAGTGGGCTTAAAACATTCAGTAAATCATGTTGATAAAATATGTGCCATCATCTAAACTTTTATACAGACAGAGTAGATTTTGCATCATTTTAAAGGGACCTAAGATTTTTGGAATGGTAATTGAGCACGCCATTGACTTAAAGCCACTAAACAGTCAGCCTTGAAGCTTTGAAGCTAGGATCAACTTCTCCTCACTAGCGAGGAAAGTCCTAGGTGGTATCTTCTTCCAATAGAAGGCTGTTTTGTCTATGCTCAAGGTCTACTGTGTAGTGTAGCCACCTTCTTAGCTAGATCTTCTGGGTAGCTTGCTGCAGCTTCTAGATCTTCACCTTTACTTTTATGTTCTGGAGATGGCTTCTTTCATTAAATTTAATTAATCAACTTGCTAACTTCAAACTTCTCTGCAGCTCCCTTGCCTCCTTCAGCCTTCATAGAATTTAGAGAATTAGGGCCTTCCTCTTGATTAGGCTATGGCTTAAGGGTATGTTGTTCTTAATCTAGCATTATTGAGTTTCACCCTGTGTACTCTCCCTGGGTGGTCTCATCTACTCTCATAATTTGAACTACTCCTAGGCCAATGAGACCTATTTTTCCCTATTAGTTTCCTCATTTACACTAAAATGGTTGTTGAATCTTCAAGCCACATATTCACACTCAAAACATAAGGTAGAAGGAACAAGGTAGGTGTATAATTTCTGTCAATATGCTGATGTTAGAATTGCATCACATGGTCACACTTATTGTCAAAGGCTATCCAGATGTGCAGTCCTTGACTGAGAAACCATTGCTCAGTGACAACCATACCCAAAGGAAGGGCTGGCCATGATTTTGGCAACAATAGCTTCTGCTATAATTATTATATTTTCATCATTTTAAAACTTCAGTGCCTGGGATGTCTACAATTTTACTACAGTAAGATTTATTCTTTAAACCTATGTTAGTCTATGGGCTAACTGAGGTTCTTTTATTAAAAAATGTCCTATAATGAATTTAGCCTAGATAGTATTATATTTTTAAGTATGACTCATCATACATTCTTGCTATGCCTTCTTTCCTTTGCCCTTGAAAATAGAAACAAATAAAAATCCGATTTTTCCTAAAAATAGTTTATCCGGTCTGTGCAATGGTTCTAATCCTTATTCTATATTGTTCCATCTGTCACACTTTAAGGCTATCTTTTAAAAATGTCTCTTTTGCCTTTTTGGCTTAATGCTGAGAATAGTGTTGATTTGGTTCTCAAGTGTCAGCCATGCTCATCACGTTTGACCCAATGAACTTGAAAGATGTTTTCCACAGCTTGACAGAAACAAAGAAATTCAGCATCATTTTGAGTGTGCCACTACAGCCTGAAGGGTCCTGATGAGACAAATATTTGAGAACTGCGACAATAGTGCTGAAATTAAGCTTGATATTGGATCTGAAATTACAATTCTGTTGTAACTCCTTTCTGAATACACAGAGCCATGTGTGGGTGACAAAAGAGAATTCTAAAATGCTGGAAAACCTGCTAATGCTTCTTTACTGTTCTTTCAACTGAAGAGCAGTAAATTTGATTTTCTAAAATTTGTTTTTTTTCCCTTAGGCAAATGTATATTTGTATATATTGTGAGTGATTATTTAAAAAATAAGCATTAGTCTTCCCTTTGAGACTTTCATTAGGAAAATATTTACATACCAACTGGGACAAGCTCTGACCTCCTTTCTTCATCTTTCCTACCAACTCCCTCGGTGATTTTGTAAAAACTCTTTGAAGCTTTCATAACACTTTATTCCCAGATGTGACCTTTCATCAAAAATTTAGCCACAAAATCATATCTGAGAGCTGGGCATCCCTTCTTGTATATATATTGCCATCATAAATGGTCACCTTTTTGCATCCAAGTGTGTTGTAGTCCTCCAGATCCAATCTTTCTCACCTACTCATTTTCCCCAGTGGCCCTTCTTTTTTTCAGTATCCAACTTTAATGACCAAGAATAATTTGGCCATGGACATAACCTTGGGACAGCTTTTCTTGTTATGATGCAGTTATCAGAGGTTAGTGTCATGCCACTAACATTTAGGATGCAGTATTACAGAAAGAACTTTCTAAGCAGTATAAATAGTCTGTTCTCAGGAAGAATGGAAGGTGTAGGTATACAAATTCTCATTCCAATTCATGCTTTTACAGGTGTTATTAAAATATAATGCCCACTCACCTGCATACTCTTAATTCTGTTCTTTTTTTATTCTACATTGAATGTAAAAGTCAAACTTATTGAGCATTATGGGCCCTTCAGTACATATGTCAATGTCTAGTCATAGATGAGGTAAACATTTTCCTAAATCCAAGAGCTATTTTCCATAATTTTGAGTTTCCATCCCAAACACAAATATTCTACTGTTGGAGTAAAGATCAAGCTTATTTGTTTACAATGCTTATTTCCCCAGCTAAATAGAAATATTTGTCTTACAAAATGTCTTTAAAGTTCTAAATACACAAGAAAATAATACAGTATA
>NW_005356870.1:6924929-6932771 GCF_000412655.1 Myotis brandtii | reverse complement strand
ACTTAAGATTTTATAAATTTGTGAACTGGAATTAAGATACAGTTTTGTTGGTATTAAATAAAATGGAGCAGATATGACTTGCAAATTTTTAATAACAGATTAGCTAATGGTTACTCCAGTATATTAAATATCAAACTGGAATAGAGTCTGAATTTCGTGTTGTCATGAAACCAACCATTATTTTTTTCCCCAAAGCCATGAACAAGGTGTTTACTCCGTCTTTTTCTCACTGACATTTCACTGTTCGATATTTTTCTTTCACACCCTTACTGTGATTTTTAATATGTGTCAATACCTTTGAATTTTTTATATAAAATTCTATGGGGACAAAAGAAGTATAGGGTTTTTACTCAGCAGTGAGGTATAGATTGTGTGCAGCTTATCAAAAATCATGATCATAGTTCATTTTGAAAAAGTAAAGAGTAACTTGGCTTTTTTAGAAGACTAATACTATGCTGGACAGTTTGGTTCTAGTCAAGTTTACCTCAAGACTGTGGAAACGGAATAACACATTTAAGATAACACTGTTTACTTTAAACACATCTCTAGGGGAAACAACTGTGCAATAACATTTAATAATGTATTTTTGTAAGAGTCAGAAAGAGTGAGACTAGACTTATAGTTTTCTTTCCAATTTTCTCCAAAGTGCAAAAGAATATCAGTCACTCCAGGTATTTGGCACAAATATAGAAAGTTATCTGTTTTTTTCTTCTCTCTGAGAAATTAAACTCTGCACCAAAACCCTGAAATCTATGCTCTGCCACTTCATCACTCTTTTTACTTTGAAAATTGTTTTCAATTTTGATTGTTTGGTTCTTTTATATTCAGAAGTTAATCCATACCTTGTCAAAATCATTATCTTCCATTATTATTTTATAAACATTCTTATGAGAATAACTTGTAGTTTATCTAATTTTCTAGATATTTTCATATTTGTCATCTGATTCAGTCTTGGGTTGGGGGAATTGTTCAAATAATAATCCTCCTCTTAAAATCAAGGGAAATACTAAAGTACTAAATGCATTGTATATGGTAGCACAGCTAATTAGTATTAGAAGTCAGGTCTTCTAATTCTGTACTTACATAAGTCCTTTGACTGATTAAATGAGGCTCACCCATATTGTGGAGGGTAATTTTCCTTCCTCAGAGTCTATTGATTTCAATATTCATGACATGTAATATAATACGTTCACAGCAACATCCAAGCTGATGTTTGATCAAACAACTGAACACCAGGGCTTGGCCAGCTTAAGACATAAAATTAACCATCACAACTTGTAAGTAGAAAAATGTGCAAAGGCCCTATGAGACAGAAATATCTGGGTCAAGATGTGGTTTTCTGGGGTAAAAGTAATCAAACTAAGGGCATGAAGAGTGAATGTCATGTTTGGGAACAGAGTAGTGGAGATGAACTCTGAGGGGGGCTGTTCCTATATGCCATAGCACCAGGGTAAACTTCTGTTTTCCTCTTAGTGCCTGAGGGAAGACAGGACACATGATTTTACTTAGTCTTGAAATAATCCCCTGGCTGCTATAGTAACTACAGACTGAAGAGAAACAGGCAGGCACAGGGAGCTCCCTTAGAAGATAAAGACATAATCCAGGCTGGAGTCCCTGGGGACTTCAAATAGGGTGGGAAGTGTTTGAGTGGTGAGAAGAGATGAGAGTCAGTGGAAAGATGGTGTCTTAGAGTCCTTGTTGTGTCAGGCCTTCTGTAACTTCTAGTTGAATGCCTTCCCTGATGGCAAAGGGTTGAGTCACTCAGCCTTTTTCCAGTTTTCTCTTCCTGCAGAGCTTCCCAAGTGATGTGCCACAGTATACTGGTGTGGTAGACTAATCCCTTCAGAGCAAATGCAAGAGGCTTGGGGTGGTTGAAACCACTGGGTCAGTTGTCTACATCTGCCAGCAACCTTGTCTGGGGCTCTGAGTTTCCTCTAGTTAACAATAGGTTGTCATACACATAGTATCATGTGTGTGTGTGTGTGTGTGTGTGTGTGCACTCTGATGTGAAAATGGTGGGGAAGCACTGTACTATAGTATAGAGTGAAGCTCCCTTCCCCAGAGTTTTAAAACCGTATTTCCTATCATGCCTTCATCATTTATGTGCTTAATAGTGGATTACATTTATAGAATGCTCTCTATATACCAGGCACGAGTCCAAGCATCTTACAGGTATTACCATGTATAATTAAAATAACTGTATTCAGTATAAAGCACGGTAAAGAAAGTTAACTTCCCCATGATGTTCAATGGCAGAGTGTTGCGTGTTGATATGAAAGTAATTCTTACTCCTCAGAGGCCAGAACTGATCTTGAATCTGTTGCTCTTTCCTGGATAGTTTCATGATGTGTTCAGTCTGCTCTCAATTTTGTCATCCTCTTTTTACACCTTACCTGTGTGTCTGCTACCCTACTTATTCTCCCTGCTTTCATATTTATCTTGTGCCTTATATGCAATTCTTCGCAGCTTTCATGGAAAGCTTGTTATAAAATAGGCAGGTTAAATAGGAAGGAAATGTGAAGGATTGAAGACATTATAGTCCGTCAGAACCCAGTATGAGTGGGAGGCTGGCCAATAAGAATGCACCAGCATCTCATTCCGGATTCCGCTCCTCTTGGTCATATTGATCCCTGCTGAGCACTAAATAGAAATAGCTCAAGCTCTTTCTTGGTTTGGAGTTCTTTTGAAGACCTAAGGCTCCAGAAGGTTATGCATCCTTAGGAGGGATTTCTCCTCATTCTCTTGGCCTAAATTGTCTTAACATTTTAAGATCCTAATTTACATTTTCTTGTCTAGAATATTATTACAAGTTACCTATGTCACATGACATTAATCAAACATTGCCATCAAGAACATAGGAAATATACTAGACACAAGCACTGCAAATCATGCAGCCCAATCATAGGAATATGATAGCATTTTTATTAGCTAAACATGCCAACCACTACCATGTGTGCCATGTTTTGTTATGGTTCGTCTACAAGAATGGGTTTTCTCACAAGAAATCTTTGAACTAAGGTATATAAAACCATGAAGAAAGGATTCTCATTTTAGTTGAGTTTCAACATATATTAAATAATCTAGGTATTACAGGCATGCTTTGCAGTATAGCAGGTGGATCACAGCAGATGCTACAAGCTCATAGATTTGTGGGAATAATCAATGAAGGACCCCTTTAGTTGGGCCTTAGACTACAGATAAACGTCAGGGTATACTTTACTTTTCCTCCAAAGTGTGCATAATACATATTCAAGTAAGTAACTTAACTTATATATATGAAACAAACTATCTAAATATCTAAAATCCTATATAATAAAAGAGAAACAGGCAAATTCACTGTCCCTCTGCTATGCTCAAGACACACCCACCAGCCACTCAGGAGTGAGTATGCAAATTAACCAAGTAAGATGGGGGCGGCCCCTGAGCTGGAGCAAGAAGGAGGCTGGGGTTGCCCCCGGCGATGGAGGAAGCCAAGCTTCCCGCCTGCCCTGGCCGGCTCTGCTCAAGGCTACAAAGTTTCAATTATAGATGATAAATAAATCCCAGATACCTGCTTCCAGCCGGCTGTGGCCTCCGCTCAAGGAGGGCCTGGGAACCTGGGTTGCCAAGGGAACTCAGGCTTCCAGCCAGCCCTGGCCTCCGCTCAAGGCTACAAAGTTTCAATTATAGAAGATAAATAAATCCCAGGGGAAAAAAAGAAAAGAAAAAAAGGAGAGGCTGGGAGCTTGGGTCGCAGGGGGTGTGGCCAGCCTGAAAATGGTCCTCAGCCCCTCACCCAGGCTGGCCACATCCCCATGGGGTGAGGGTCCCCACTGGGGGGCTTGACCAGTCTGCAAACAGCCATCAGCCCCTCACCCAGGCTGGCCAGGCACCCCAGCGGGACCCCCACCCTGATCTTGGACACCCTTCAGGGCAAACCAGCCGGCCCCCACTCGTGGACCAGGCCTCTATTTCCTATATGATAAAAGGGTAAAATTGACCCTAACAGCAGAATGACTGGGAATGACTGACTATGACACAACACACTGACCACCAGGGGGCAGACACTCAATGCAGAAACTGCCCCCTGGTGGTCAGTGAGCTCCCACAGGGGGAGCTCTGCTTAGCCAGAGCCAGGCTGATGGCTGCCAGTACAGTGGTGGTGGTGGGAGCCTCTCCCGCCTCCTCAGCAGCGCTAAGGATGTCCGATTGTAGCTTAAGCCTGCTCCCCGCTGGCAAGTGGACATCCCCCAAAGGCTTCCAGGCTGCCAGAGGGATGTCTGACTGCCAGCTTAGGCCTGATCCCCTGGGGAGTGGGCCTAAGCCAGCAGGTGGACATCTCCCGAGGGATCCCAGACTGCGAGAGGGCACAGGCTGGGATGTGGGACCCCACCGAGTGCACAAATTTTTGTGTACCGGGCCTCTAGCAACTAAATAATGAACAAAAATAGAGAAGTAAAAAAGTTATAGAACTGAATAAAATAGAAGCAAAGCAACTAGGTTAAGAATAAAGTCATTTTATACTGTCAAAACTTTAACAATATGGACAAATACGTATAAGTTCAGGAGAAAGTGACTTTGTGTAGAAGGGAAGAGTTGTTCAGAGTGCTGCAGCTTTAAAGTGAGTATGCAGTTATAGGTGAGGAATTTGCAGCTGTCACTTCCTCAGATCTCTCACGTAAGAATCCTCTAAGAGGGGTACGTCTAGCTGATGGCCTTTAGCCACAGTGCCTTGGGGATCTAGCATGGTGTTCATTCAGGTCAAGGACAGTTTTCTTGACAGCTTCTAGCCAATGACCGAGTTCAGTGGAGTGGCTGGGGCCTGGCCATTTCTGCCCAGTCTTCATGATGAATCTCCCATGGGGCTGCCCTAGACATTCTCAGAGATGTATCCCAGTCTCAGGCTCTTTCTACTCAACCCTCCTTCTTCCCCCTTCTCTTTTCACAAGTGTCAGGCTTTCAAAAATGTCAAGGTTCTTGACTACTCCTGCTCTCCCTCTCCTTTATCTTTCACAGGCATTCTCCCCAATAAACATCTTCTATTTCTGAATATTTGGCATCTGATTCCTGGAGGAGTCAAACTAACACAGACTTCAAACAGTCCTTCTTCCCTCCACAAAATATCTTCTCTGACAAACCAGAATATTCTCCCAGGCTTTAAAAATCCATAATAATATGCATATATGTCTTGAGAAGATGTAATAGCCACTTCCTTATCAGGAAAACTAATTAAACAATTATAGTACTATGTAATATAAATCATTTGAATAGGACTTAAAGGATGCTAATTTGGCTGGTGATTAGCGAGACTTGGTGGGGATAAGGTAAGACCCAATGTGTGTGAGTCATAACAATGAATTGAACTAAGTGGGTTCATTGGTCAAGAGTTGACAGAAGGAGATACTTGGGGTGCATTTGATAGGGGTATAGCTGTCCCTTAGAAGTAAATAGAGTAGCCCTGAAGGCTACTTCCAACATCACAATTTTGCCTGAAGCTCTTCTGGAAAGTGATTGATTACAAGAAATAGGCACCAATAGTAATGTGCTGGTGTTGAAAACCTTAGAAAGCCATAGTAAAAAGCCTGGTTCTGATCTCAACTATGATGGACAGGGGATAGTATGTTGAGAATATTTTAGTAATATATACAGAATTTTATATGTAGTGAAAAAAAGAGAGATGTGGAGAAATTTGAGTTTGGAACATTAGAATGGATATCAGTAACTTCCTTTCTTGGAAAACTTAGTATTCTGCTTTTATTTAAAATTAATATCTTCTCTCTACTTTAATATGCCAAAGTAGGTTCACAATTTGCCTATTAATATCTGTGTATGTATGTCATCAGAAATATATTAAATATTTAAGTCATGTTCATATCAATTGAGAATTTTGGAAGGTCCTTGAAAAATAAGTAGCATATGCTCTTTTAATACATTCTAACTCCAATGAAAAATGTTATACCAATTTTATCCACCAAAATAATTTTATTTAAAAATATATTTATATTTCTGATCATTAACATGTGTTAAGCTTGTATTAATTTAACCACATTTAAGTTTTTGTAAGAACAAAAAGTTGTTTATTTGTCAAAATGAAAATTCTTTACATACATCGCATATAACTATGACAAAGCCATGACAGGATCACATTTTTAGATGAAAAGGGCAAGTAGCCCCAGAAAATTATTGACTATATTTACACAGAGTAATCACTTCAATTATTTTTGCATTCTTTTTCTTTTGACCGTCACAAATAGAATTGAACTCACAGCCTTTAGAGCAACCAATTAAATAAAACACAGACTTTCTTTTGCTCCATGAGACATTTAGGATAAATTTCCATGCTGCAAAAGAATGGTGGAAACTACAATAATTATAAATGTCCATAGAATAAGATAGCACTTGGAGCAAGAATTATTATGTCTTTGTGTATGATGTACATGGATATTTGCTGGTGCAATGTTGTGATTATTTAGCAGATCCTGTGCTTGCAGGACAATTCCTGGTAGCTTGCCTCTTTTTGTTTGCTTTTTGCTTTTTTAAGGATGAAATTTATTAATATCTGTTAATAAAATTATATAGGTTTCAGTGTACAATTCTATGATACATCATCTGTATATTGCATTGTGTGCCCACCACCCAAAGTCAAATTTTATTCTGTCACCATATATTTGACCCCCTTTACTCGTACTACCCCTCCATCCCTCCACTCTTCCTTCTGGTAACCACCACACTGTTGTCTGTGCAGATATTGGAAAAAGAATTTTAATTGCAGAATATTTAAGCCATGCGACTTTAGAATTTCATCTGATTACAATCACTATCCATATAAGAGGCCTTTGTCATACAGATTTCTACTCTAAAATTATAGTAAACATAAAATACTAGTGCATGAATCTAAAAATCTTGATTTAGATACAAGATAGGCAAGAGGCAACTGAAAAGAAGCAAGTATGCAGAGAATCACTTTATGTTGCTGCAGAGGGGTGAGGAAACACATTGGAGCATGTCCATGTCCAGTCTATGCATCCTTTGGCAGAAGACATGCCTTAAGCTACTTGGTTTTGCTCTGCACAACATTTTTTCCTCCAGGTAGGAGCAGTTTAATGTAGGGAGTGGCTATAGGATTAAGCCTCGAACTGACCTGTGGCAGGGCCACAAACAAGTCCCAGCCTGGAGGGCAGAGCTCTCCTAGCATAATGAAGCCTGACCTTGTAGCCCTCCCTAATTCCCTCCTGGGTAGCTAATGGGCTGTGGGAGGAGCAGCAAGTGTTGCCAAAACAAAAACATTTGTAGACATGTTAATCTACCCTTGTTTTAATGAGACTATAAAATAAAGCAATGGCTTGCAGGCTGGATTTTTCTGTGTCCTCATCCAGGCATGGGAGATCCACTGAGCCCCAGCTGTATTCTCTTTGTCTGTCTTCTTTAATCCTTCACTGCCCCTCCTCAGGTTCACCCTTGGCCATGCTGGCGCGGCACAGTTTAATTGTACTGGCAGAAAATGGGCTGCCCTTTTGCAGCAATTCTCTTCATCTTTTAGAGACTAGAGAAAATGCTGCCCAGTGTGAAAGGGGCCTATTCTGCACCATGACAGAGAACAACCGAGCATTTACTTTGAGTCCTGTCTACTATTGCTATATGTTTTGTAGTCTCCCACACCAAGTGGAGTGAGAAATAGAATTATTGAGCCACCTCGAATAATTATGCCCAGTAACCAATCTGCTCATCTTCACCATTGCTGGGGTCCAACCCCAGCAGGTCCAGGGGTCCCCAAAGGTGTGGACGGAGTCGGCAAAGAAGGAATGACATGGAGACAGCCTTCAGTTGATCAGCAGCCTAGCCAGGATCTCTAGCCAGGATCTC
>NW_005356870.1:6895882-6920213 GCF_000412655.1 Myotis brandtii | reverse complement strand
TTAGTTAAGGGGTTTTATCCCCTCCCTAACTTCAGGGAAAAATCCCTACCTGGGGAAACAACCTTTCTCGGAGAGGTGACCTTGGTTAAAACACATAGCGCCAAGAAGGTGAGCAAACGTATTAAGAACAGCATGCCATATATGCCAGGTCCCTTGAAACAGCAAGGATGGACCGGCTCCTGGCACACCATGACCTTTAAAGAATTATCCCCCACACCCAAAGCCCTAAAATTCTGCCAAGTGCCCTTGCAAAATCACAATGAGAAATAAAATCTGTATTCTTTGTAGGTTTTTAATACAAATGATTAGAATTTAAACTCTTCGAGTCAATAAGTAACAGCCATGAATGTTTAGTGTGAGCATATAAACATAGCAGGTGAAACCTCAGGGGCATACATTTGACTACCCCTTTATATGTTAGCAGTTGAGAGATGTAAGAGAATTATGTATTCTTTGAGTATGGTACTTATTTGTGAATTTAACAGAATGAATAATGTTTACAGATATTTATCTGCTTGCTATACTTGATTTTTAATTCAGAATCTTGTTTCAATGTTCTCAAATTAATAATGTAATATTACACATTACCCTTTAAATCAGTTATCTAACTAAAGTATTACAAACATTAAACAATGAATAGTTTCAAAATTGAAACTGAATTAAACGACATACTGCTGAGATGACTATAAATGGCATAATAGCTAGGTGTAATCACAACCTAAGTACAAAATTTTCAATAGCAAATATCACTATTTAAGAGTCATTATTTAGAGTAGAAAAAATATATTACTCTAAAATTAGGACAACTACTGGCCTGGTATTTTAAAATAATTCTTGAAAGAATCTGTTTACTTAAATAAAAAGGAAAAGTTAAACATCAGGCACCAATGCCTTCTACTATTACTGATCTCTGAGCTCTTCTGGCATTCATAAACCATGATAGAAAATTCACTTTATGCTTGTCTATTCTGATAAAACTCATGAAGAAGTTGAAATACTGAAAATTATGGAATAATTATAGGAAGTGTCCAAGGTATGGGGCACATTGGAACAAAAATAGACCTCTGAGCAATATAAGGCAGGCCTATCTGCTCTATTACAGTACATAGCACCCTACTGCCAGTTGCATTAATCAAAATGTTCTACTCCAATAATTAAGTTACATGAATGCTTTCGGCTAAAGGCGAATGTCTGTCTTGGCAGTAGGGCTGGACAAAGTCACTGGCTATATGGACTCACACCATTTGCCTGTTGTGATAAATAGGCCTACCTGGCTCTTGGCTAAAACATATTGGCCATTTCTTTTTAGCTGTAACCACAACTCCAAGTATTTCTGCTGGGATGTTTTTGATTGGGGGAGGGGGAATAATACATACATAACTGCTTCACTGATTATCCTTTCTTTAGGGGTTACATTAGAGGGTTATGTTGGCCTAAAGAGTTAGTAATAAGCTAAGTATACCCAGTAATTGGTAGAAGGGGAACATGTGCATTAGCATGCATTGTCATTATCAAGTGATTCATTTCATAACCCAGTGGTTCTTAATTTCCATTGTAATAATGTTTTGCTTACATTTTCAAGAATTAATTGACCAGAGTCTTAATTCTCTTCTGTAGGTTACCTTGATAATCCTTGTCTTTCTCTCAGAAGCATAAATCAGTTGTTTCCAAACTGTTTTGATGGCTATCCACAATTTGAAGTATATAATCTCCCTACCCTTGTACTCCTAGTGGCTTCAATGAAAGGTGCCTGTGGGATTGTAAAAGTTAACCCATAGAGTAGGAACCCACAAATCCGTGTAGAAACAAGAAGACTCTGGTCCATCCTAAGTCTTCCCCCAAACTATGGAAGTCATTTTCCATTTTGTGGTAGGTCAGCCTTGCCATGGCACTGTTTATTATTCTCTTTATGCTTACATTGGGGTAGATGGTAGAGGAATTCCCAAGAACAAGTTGATAGTTACACTAATTATACACTACTTTCTAAGGTAAGTATGTACACATGTAGCCAGATGCTTTTAGTATCAATATTTTGGCTGGATTTGTCTTTTTTTCAAGACAATTTTTTAAAGAGCAGATTTAGGTTCACAGCAAAATTAAAAGGAAGGTACAGAGATTTTTTTTTCATATATTCTCTTCCTCGCACATGCATAGCCTTCCCCATTATTAGTATCTCCCAATAGAGTGATACATTACATTTGCTTCAGTGTTGAACCTACATTAACACCTTATAATCACCCAAGGTCCACAGTTTATGGCTCATTCTTGGTGAGGTACATTCTATGAGTTTGGACAAATCTACAATGGCATTTATCCATCATTGTAGTTGTATACAGAGTGTTTGCACTGCTCTAAATATCCCCAGTCTTTCGCCTATTTGTCCCTCCTCCTGCCAATTTCTGGCAACCCCAAATCATTTTACTGCCTAGCTTTGCCTTTTTTACAATGTAATATATTTGGAACCGTACACTATGTCACTTTTTCAGATTGGCTTGTTTCACTTAATAATATGCATTTAAGTTTCCTCCACATCTTTTGATAGCTTGATAGACCATTTTTCGGCATTGCATAATTCTGTTGTCTGGATGTACCACATTTAATTTATTCTCCACCTTCTGAAGAACATTTTGATTGCTTCCAAGTTTTGCAGTTATGAATAAAACTGCTATAAACATCTATGTGCAGGTGTTTGTGTGAGCATCAGTTTTCAACTCCATAGGGTACTTATCAAGAAGTGTGATTGCTGGCTCCGGTGGTAGGGGGTGTGTTTAATTTTGTAAGAAATAGCCAAACTACCATCCACAGTAGCTGTACCATTTTGTATTCCCACCAGCAAAGGACCAGAGACTCTGTTGTTCCACATCCTTGCCAGCACAGGGTATTGCCAGTGTCCTGGCTCTGCCAATGGGTGGGTAGTGCTGTACTCAGTCAGATTCAAATGTTAATCTCTGGGAGAAACCCCCTCACAGACACACCCAAAAAGGCCATGTTGGAAACTAAAGCTTAATCTGCATTTGATTCTCATTCTTATGAGCTATCTTATTTCTCATCACTATCTTTTATCCTATTACCAAGCCATAGTCAAGTACAGTCCTGTTTTCAGTTTTCCTGTAAGGAAATCGGTGGAAGAGGTCTTGGCTGTTAATTCAAGTCCCACTTCTACTCAGGAAAATTAACTTTCTCCATGTTTTCCTCCGTTCTCTCCTCCGGTCTCTTATTTCAGAGATTCGATTAGACAAGATTCTCCTAGCCTCCTTTCATATTCCTTCTGTTATTCAACCTTTCTATCCCACTGTTTCTTTTTGTTTACTTTCATTTCTTCATGTTAAGTCATTTGCTTCTTTTTCCTACACACACATATGTGTTTTTAGTTTGTGGTGTTCATTCATTTCTCTGAGGATAATATTTATTTTTATGTTAAAGTTTGACATAGTGTCAGTTCTGGGGATTTTTCAGGCTAGTGATTTTCTTTCATGCTGTTGGTTTTATTCAAATACGCAGTGACTTTAGGCTGCCTGCTTAATTTTCATGAAACAAAAGCTGAACTTGTGAAATATTTATAGCTGAAGTGTTTTCTAAGTACTCTCTGCTTTCTGACAATAAAAACAAAATGTTATACAAGGCAGAGGCTGTGCTGACCAGCTGATGTGGGAAGCCAGGGGTTAGGGGTTGGCATTCGGATTAGTGAACAGGCCGTGAACATTAGGTAAATGGAAATCGTATTTTCTAGGGATGCATTTTTTTATGTCCTTTGAAGTTAACCACATGGAAACTAGTTCCTGTTTTGCTTTTTGCCTGACACTAACATTGATTTTGTGAATCCCTGTGGCAAAACTTCAATGTAATTTAAAAGGTATCATTGTGCCTTTATCTTGAAGTCTAGGACCAAACGTAACAGCTATGATAACAAGATATTGATATAACTTCTCCAGAGTCTAAAATTAATTTATTTGAAGAGTTCTTATTAGACTCTGCTGTCTCTGGCCACTTGACTTGCCCAAGATTTTGGTGGGAAACCTCACTTTCAGGGGTACTATGTTTTCCTATTCTACAAACATGTTGCTTTCCTTCTCCATCAGTCTGACTTCATGTAATTTCTGTCTCTTATCAGTTTGTACCTTCCTGCAGTGCCCGTGACCTGATAAATTTGTTATAACTTTTCAAGCTCTCTAGACATCAATGAACTATTTAAAAATTTTTTTTACTGTTGACAGTATTATAGATGTTCCCCTTTACCTGCCTCCTCCCAGCCTCTGCCCCACCCCAGGCCTTCACCACATTGTCTGTGTCCATTGGCTAAGCACATCTATAATAATAAAAGTGTAATATGCTAATTAGACCAAACAGCCAAATGACCTTCCAGACATCATTCTAGACGTCCTTTCAGATGACTTTCTGGACAAAGCCGTGGCGGCAGGGGCCGAGGCAGAGGTGGTGAGGGGCAATCAGATAGGCAGGCGAGTGGTTAGGGGTTATCAGGCAGACAGGAGAGCAGTTAGGGGCAATTAGGCAGGCAGGCAGAGGCGGTTAGGAGTGATCAGGCAGGCAAGCTAGCAGTTAGGGGCAATCAGGCAGGCAGGCAAGTGGTTAGGTGCAATCAGGCAGGCAGGAGGGGGTTACAGGAGATCAGGCAGGCAGGCAGAGGTGGTTAGGAGCCAGTGGTCCCAGATTGTGAGAGGGATATCCGACTGCTGGTTTAGGCCTGATCCCAGGATCACAGTCAGACATCCCCCGAGGGGTCCTGGATTGTGAGAGGGTGCAGGCCAGGCTGAGGGGGCCCCCCCCCCGCCCCCCGCCTGTGCATGAATTTCATGCACTGGGCCTCTAGTCTATATATATAAAAGGCTAACATGCTAAGTGTCTGTCTGACTGGTAGCTATGATGCGTACTGACCACCAGGGGGAAGATACTCAATGCAAGAGCTTCCAAGCTGCAGTGACTTGGCAGAGGCAGTTCTCGGGTGACGCACCCAGAAACTAGAGACGAGGGAGCCTGATTCCTCATGGGGCCACGTGATTCCACCTTCAGCAGTGGGTTATATTGTTGCTGGGGCACTGTCAGCCCCGAATCTGGTTTGCGTTCCACACCCTGTATGACAGCAACTTTGCAGAGTGCCCTTTTGCACTCTGGGACCCCTCGGGGGATGTTGTAGAACCAGTTTTGGCCTGATCCCCACAGGCCAGGTCAAGGTACCCCACCTGCCAGAGGGACCCACTCACTCCGCAGACGCCCTTCCAGCCACAGTGCTACCCCAGGTGCGGCTGGCCGGGGAGGGACCGCGGGAGGTTGGCTCCAGGGTAGGTGTGGCCTGTCTTGCCCAGTCCCATCCCACTGGCCACCTTCTAATTAATTTCCTTTCAATGTGCATGAATCCATACACCGGGTCACTAGTATGTATATAAGTTCTTTGGTTAATTTCTTCCTGTCTCTATATGTACTTTTACATTGCTCTATCCCATCAATTAAATTTGAGGAAGAAAAAAAAAACTAAATATTTTTGTGAAGTTAGACATCTCAATCTATAGAATTATTTTAAAAGTTTCATATTTACCTCAGATGTAGATATTTGAGCTGATCATATTCCTCCCTTTATGACACACTATTCCAATAGTCATTGAAAGCCTCCTCTTCTTGTTAATTTTTTTCTATCCCTCATTTCAGAGCCTAATACACATCCCTCCCACATTCACTCAAGTTGTCTTATGTATAACACTAGGATTTTCATATCTCCTAACTGCTGTAAGATGTTTTACATAAGTATCCAACATATCTTATTAGCATTTAGACTACATTTATTTTTTTACTTTGCTACAAGTGATGCTGACATGAACATCTTTATATTAATTCTGTGCTCTGGGTGTGGTTATAGTTTTTCTGGCAAATGTACCCAAGAGTGAGGATTTTGGGTGATATGATGTACACACTTTCCATTTTAGCAACTTGGCAGCAATTTTCTCTAAAACAGCTGCAACAAATTTTACATAAAATAATCGTATATTAAAATTGTTTCCCCATTCAGCAATTGTTGATATATAATGTTATTTCTGCAAGATAATGGATGTTTTGGAATAATATGTATTCTAAGAATTACTTGAGGATAAATTAACATTTTCTTATGTTGGATTTTCTCTTCCAAGAATATGATATATCATCCAATAGTTCAGGTGAACATCCAGGATTGTTACATGTTTATTACATAGATTTTGCATATTCATTTGTTAACTATGTTTGGAGATTATATTTAATTATTATTGTAAATGGAAATTTTACTTCCATTATAACTTCTAATGGGGTTTGTTTGTACATATGAACCATATTTATTTTTGCATATTAATTTCATATCCCACTAGCTTACTTTCTTACAGAAGTTTTCAGTTCATTACTTGGGTTTTCTAAATACACAGACTAATCTCAAGTAATCATTGTATATGATCTTCTCCAACACCTATACTGCTAACTTCTTTTACTAAGTACCAAAGCTAGTACATGCTATTTAGAACTGTGATACTAAAAAGTGATGGTTTTCAGTTATAGTTTCCTTATTGGTTTTTTATTTAATCTCATAAGAAAGTCAGAGAACAAACTTTGTATGATTTCAAATTTTTAAATTATTGTATTGTTATATGGCCCAGAATATGATCTGTCTTGGTGAATTTTCCATCTACACTAATAAAAGGGAAACATGCAAATTGACCATCCCTCCACTATGCCCACCAGCCAATCAGGGTGAGTATGCAAATTAGCCCAACAAAGATGGCAGCGGCCTTGGAGCTGGAGGCTTTGGTTGCCAAGCTTCCCGCCGCCCTGGTCGCTGCTCAAGGAGGGGCTGAGGGCCTGGGTCAATGGGGACCCGGGGAGGCGGGGTGGGCAGTGCCAGATGCTGCCCACGGGGTCCAGGCCCCAATCAGGGACCCGGGGCAGGCAGCGCCAGATGCCGCCCGCGGGGTCTGGGCCCCGATTTGGGACCCACGGAGGTGGGCAGGCAGCGCCAGATGCTGCCACCAGACGCCGCCCATGGGTTAATTTGCATATGCAGGCATGGAGTGAAGACTGAAGACAATTGAAGACTGAAGAGGCTTGGCTTCTCCGCTGTGGCCGGACCAAAGGCCTGGGTCCTGGGTGCCAGAGGAAAACTGGTGCCAGCAGCCAGGGGAAGGAAGGCCTATTGCACGAATCTTCGTGCAACAGGCCTCTAGTGTATACTTATAAATAACATGTACTCTTCAATTGTTAGGTTGAAGAGTGATTCTGCATGTTTTTATAATGATAAAATGTATTGTTACAGCACTTTTCTCTTTCTGTATGTACTGAAATAATCATGTTTTATTTTTCTCTTTCTTCTATTTATGGTGAATTATTATTAGCAATTCTAGCTAGTTGCCACATGGAAAAAAATATTTAAAATTTTACAATAATATTAATTGAAAACAAAGTATTTACCTACATTATAAATTCTACTTTAAAATATGTATTTAATAGCATAAACATTAAATATATATTTTATTAATACTTAATGAAAGCATGCATTAATTAAAAATTTAAAACCCTAGCAATTGATGAATAGATAAATTTGCAAATAATTTTTTTGTACACTTCAGATTCAGGAAAAAAAAAGGTTTCAGTTTATGTTCTAGTTTTTCTGAAAAAGCATAATACTATTTTTCTAACTTTCAAATATATTTAAAATTTATTTTGGATTGTGATTTGGATGTATAACATTTTCTAATTTTTGTGTATGCATTCATGTGTTTTTATGTGCTAAGCATGGAGCCATCTAGAAAAACATAATTTGCTGCCAGGGTTGACCAACAGACCTTGAGTGATGAATGAATGATTACTCTGACACAACGTTTGCTGTGAAAGAGAGGGCTAAGGGACTGCCTGGCTAAAGGAACCAGACAGCCTCAATCGCCTGCCTCATTAGACTTTTATTTGTTACAGCAGTTTGAGATAAAGTTTATCTTTTAGATACAATCAATGGGGTAAGAGATCTTGGGAGGACACATGTGTTTGTAATGTCCTTTAAGCAAGGACACCCAAGGATTAAGCATAAGGATTCCAGTAAACACCCAGGGGTCTCCACGTGTACAAACTTCTTTGGAAAGGTCAAGAAATAATTAGGGGCGCCACCTTCGGCACTCCCCTAATTCAGAATTCCAATAAACAGGGTGGACACCTTCCACACACTTCCCTTTTCTCAGAATGTCCTCCTTACAAACTTTCCAACCAAGTCTCATGTGCTCCCAAATAATTTGCATGATCCTCTGCTTTCATTGAAGCACAGTGATGAAGTGAACATATGTGTTGCCATCTGGGCTACTACCACAGATATGTTATTATGTCAAGTACATAGAGAATCACATTGGAATGGTTGCTTCCAGGCAGTTAGGGTGCCCTTGTCACTTTCCATTAAGTTTGCTGCAGTTGAGGAGGTGCTCAGGTAAAATCTAGTTCATTCAACTGAATGTCAATGTTTTTCAGATTAAGAAGTTAGAAATGTAATCTGAACTGAAATGACAAGTATAACTATCAAGTTATATTTTAATTTACCTTGACACTCTATACATAATATTTTGCATGCTGTAAACTTATATAGTATCCTATAGCTTAAAGAGCATATATTTGAGACATGCATTTTCAAGGCATTTCGACATGTCTTGCCTTTATTTGCCACACATTTAGATATGGGTATTTCTCACTCACTCGTTACTCCACTCCTGAATAGCACTATGACGTTGGATAAATTTCTCTTTGCTGTAGTCCTATGGGACTTGTGAATGTAAGCCTGGTTGACTACCAGAGCTAGGTGACTTGGGGTTCATCCCTCAGGTGACATCCATAAAATTCAGGGTGCTAGATGTATTAATAAGCTCCTTCTATAAAAACACTGGTGGCATGATTTTAATGTTGGAGATGGCCGGAGGGAGAAGGAGGAGAAGTGCACACTGTCTTTTTGGGGCTCCCAGGAGGATCACAGTCAGCATCAACATTCATTCTAAATAGATGCCACATCCTCAGACAACAGCATGAGAGGTATGTAGTCAAACCCCTTCCAGGGAAAAACTTGGAGATGGGTATATTTAACTGCGTGCTATGCCCTAAAGTGACAGGCTCAGGGAGCCCTGTGTGCCCTTTAATAACCTTTCTTTGTTTGCTCTAGACCTGTGTACTTGCCCACAAAAATCCCATTGACTTTCTCTCATTTATTTTAAAAGATATTTTTATTGATTTCAGAGAGGAAGGGAGAGGGAGATAGAAACATCATTGATGAGAGAGAATCATTGATCGGCTGCTTCCTGCACGCCTCACACTGGGGATCGAGCCCACAACCCAGGCATGTGCCCTGACTGGGAATCAAACCATACCTCCTGGTTCATAGGTCCATGTTCAACCACTGAGCCAAACAGGCTTGGCCCCATTGACTTTCAGAGGTAGGTGTTTTGGGGGCTTATCGCTCTGGTGGACATCTTAAATGCAGATGCTGGATGTGCATTCTAAAACCTTAGCTCTTCAGGGAGAAGATGGGAATTGGATGTCTCCTTCTGTTTGAATGGTGCTGACCTGCTTATGGTGAGAATGTCTTGCCTTTATTTGCCGTAAATTGAGATATGGATATTTCTCACTTGCTAGTTTCTAAATTTCTCAGAGGAAATTTCTCTGCATGTAGCTGTACATTTGATTTTTCTTCCCTAATACATTTAGAGTCTCTGTTCTTTTTGCCCTTCAATTGTTTATATTCCACTTTTATTCTTTACCAGTGGCCCAGTGCACGAAATTTGTGCACTTGGGGTGGAGGGGGGTCCCCCAGCCTGGCCTGTGCCTTGTCACAGTGCGGGAACCCCACGATCCATCACCCCAGAGAGGGAGGCCCCGCCCACCCATCGGAGGCTCCTTGATGGATTGCCCCAAAGAGGTAGGCCGGAGCTGGGAGAGGCCTCAGGACCCCCACCACGGCCCCGGGCAAAACACTGCAAGTCCCCACCCACCCGAGCTTGCTGCGCGCGCAGCCTGCTGATCAGTTGTTACTGTGATGGTATCCCAATCAATTTGCATATTACCCTATTATTAGATAGATTGCTCCAGCATTTAACCCACGTATTCCAACTTCAGTATCATTAACACGATTATGAATCAATCTTGCTGTTTGACAACTTTAATGGGCTTTGCATTACAATTATCCATAATCATCAATTACTCTCTGAACTTCACTATCCTTGTTTCTATTATGAGATATGTTTTCTTATTTGGCATATTTCTGAAAGAATGTATTACTAGGAGCAGCATATTTTGTAATGATTTCCATCATCTTAAATGTAAGTACATAAATGCAGAGAATTGATTATGAATTATTATACGCTGATAATTTATAATCATTTCCATCAAAATGGATTGTATATAAAATACAATATAAAATTAGCTAATTTCTCTATAGTTCACTATCACAAAGCATGCATCCTAGGATACATCATCAAAAAAAGTGATTTTAAAAATATAAACAATGTCCCAGATAATTCAGGAGACAGTGGCATATGTACTCAGAATTTTGGATATTCTTACAACAGTTTCTATGCTTTGGTTGATCTTGTATGTCTGTAGTTGTATCTTTGAAATGATGAATTCAAGCGATAAAAATAAGCAATCTGTGGCATTATATATCTTCACTGGCTTATTTCCCTGCTCCCCCCGCCCCAACCCCAACAGAGTTAAACTTCATTTTACATCAAACTCTTGTAATCCAGCTGTCTTAATCATTCATCTTCTGCACAAATAAAATTGACTCATAAAATGTCAGAACAGTTTGTTTCACAGTGAGCAGATGTGAGTATACATTACATAGCATCCCATCTGTGATCATCATATATCTCCCTGAATCAAAAAAATTTATCCATTTTCCTAAATAAATGTTCACCAGTTGAAGATCCTGCACCAAGATCCATCCTTGAGCAGGAGGACTGGGTATTTCTTATTGAATGTTCTAGGGCTTACTGGGGCACCATGGACCTCCTACAAATATGAAATATATTTTTATATAATTAAAGTATAATCTGTCAGATAGAAATTTGAAAAGAATGCTTGTAAAGCAAGACATAATGTGAAGTAAAAATACAATAAAAATAAAAGGTTAAAAAGAGGGAAATGTAATATCAAACCAAGACCAAATATATATGTGTGTGGAAATATATATATTACCAAATATATATATTTGGTAATATGCAAATCGACTGAACGGCCAAACAGCAGAATGACCGTCTGGACGTCCTTCCAAATGACCTTCCGGATGATCTTCCAGATGAAGTAGGGGCTGTAGCCGAGGGATCGAGGCAGCTGCCATGGCTGCGAAGGCCTACTCTTACATGAATTTCATTCATTGGCCCTCTAGTGTGTGTGTGTCTGTGTGTGTGTGTATATATATATGTATATATACACACACACACAGACACACACACACGTGTTTTTCTGGAACTTGTAAAAACTATTTCATGAGTGTACTAGTCACTGCCTCAGAAAAAATAAGCTACAGTATTCAAAAAGAACAGTGCTTAAGGGTAATCAATAGTATGGAAAGGATGAAAACATTTTAAAAATCTGATTCTTTTTTCATTCAAATTAGTTTCTGTAGTTATTGCATAAAATCCAATGTTTAAAAATCTGAATTTTGCAATTGTGGCAGTCAGCCTCTAAGATAGCCTCACATGATCCCAACCTTCTGGTATACCCTGTCTTATGTCATTCTTTTCCACTGAGTAACATATTTCTAATCAGTAGGATAAAATAACATTATGGGGGAAAAGGATGAAGAAACACAGTTAAAAGTCAACTTGTCTCTGGTAGATCAGCTATCAATTTTCTTACCTCTTTAGTAAAAATAAGTTCCTAATTATGCATATAATATGTGTATTATTCTTTATTGCAGCATTACAAGTTACCTCAAAACTTAGTGTTATAACGTGTCACACATCTGTTACCTCATTTTCTGTGATTCAAAACTCAATTCACAAATTAAGTGGGTCTCTCTATATATGGTTGATGGATATATCATCCAGATAGAAAATCAATAAGGAACCATTGGACTTAAACTTCACATTAGACACATGCAGACACATATTAGTACTGAAAATTCCATCCAACAGCAGCAGAGTGCCGATTTTTCTTACGCACACATGGAACATTCTCCAGGATAGATTATATGTTAAGCAATAAAACAGGTCAATAAGTTTGAAAGTATTAAAGTCATATTAAGCATCCTTTTGGAAAATAATGACATAAAATTATAAATCAATCACACGAAAAATAAAACTAGAAAATTCACAAATATGGAGAGAGTGAACAACATGTTTCAGAATAGCCAATGAATCAAAGAAAAAATCAAAAGGGAAATAAAAAATATCTTGAGATAAATGAAAATGGAGACAACCTACCAAAACTTTTTGGATACAGCAAAAGCAGTTTCAAGAAGGAAGTTTATAGTGATAAATGCCTAAATTAAGAGTAAAGGAAGATGTTAAATAAACAACCTAATTTTATACTTCAAGGACCTAGAAAAGGAAGAACCAGCTAAGTTAAAGTTAGTAAAAAGAGTAAATAACAAAGATCAGAGCAGCAATAAATAGAGACTAAAAGACAATTGAAAAGATCGATAAAACTAAGAGTTAGTTTTGAAAAGATAAACACAGTTGAGAAACCTTTAGACTAACTAAAAAGAGAGACAGAGTAGCCTCAAATAATAAAATCAGAAATGAAAGAAAAGACATTATAACTAACAGCAGATAAGTACTAAAATCATAAGAAACTGCTATGAACACTTACATCCCAACAAGTTAGATGATCTAGAAGACATGGATAAATTTCCGGTGACGCTGCCCAGGGGACCATGCTTACAATGTCTGACTTCTTTTTACTTTCTTTCCTTTATTAATAGTAACTAGCTAATTAGCATAACAGGGTGGCCTGGGTGAAAAATACCTCAACAAAGCAAAATTTCTTCAACTAACTAAACTCTAGAGAATAGATAAATTGGAACTGCACCAGAGCTTTTATTCAGTGAGAGTCAGGATGCATGAAGCAGCAGATTATAGGGAACATTGTAACTTGCTTAAGAATTATGAGATCAGACAGTCCAAGGATGTTGTGGGAGGACTTGCTGAGGGAAGGAGGCAGCAAGACCCTCGGGAAAACATAAGGCATGGAGAACCTTGTAAGTAATTAGTAAAAGATACTAAAAAAAGGCGCCCCTGAAGTAACACATTAGTACTGGAATAGTTGCAAAAGTATGACAAAGAAGAGACCGGGCAGCGTGTTGAATGAACTAGAGGAGTCATGAAGAAGGCTACTTTTCACTGTATTTTTGCTGATGTAAATGCACATCACTACCGGAGAAGTTAAAGAAAGCATTTTTATAAAGGATTTAAAAGTAGAAAATTGGAAAAGCTCTTTTTATGTCATCACCTTTAGACAATTTTTAAAAAGACACCCTTCTTAGTCTTATAGGAAATTCTACCTGAAAATTACATATGAACTCAAAATGTCTTCAAAATGCAAATCTCTTGAAAAGCAAAACTATGAAAAGGATGTTGTTTGCTGACATGTATTGGCTGTGTGTCTGGGGGATGCAGGACACGGAACTGACTGTCGTTGCTACAGAACATGTTGTCAGCACCAGTTACATAACATAACCAGCAAAAGAAGAGGCAAAGCTATGGCGTTAGAAAGACACTGAGCTCTCTAGAATTTCGGATCTTTAATACCAATGCTTCCTTTCCATTTATAAAATATTCCATCTCTATCTGTGCCTCACTTTTATTTTCTTAAAAAATGTCAGGTAACATTTTTTAAATGTATGACTATCAAGTTTTGTAAACCCATGGTTTATCAGAAAGCATAAGGTTTTCTTTACCCCATGAACTTCAAAGTGTTCATTTAAATTCAGGTAACATGAAGTCAGAGATCATTGCTGGAGACCAACCAGGATATCCTGTGATATGTTCCTCAGGCTGGGATACTAGGCCAGCGATGTTCAATGGGGCCACAGAATTTTTAAAACATGCAGAACCTGACTATTTAGTCAGGGACACTGACCTCTTTTCCCTTAGGTTGTCAAATTTTAAAAAATGACAACAGCCAACACAACAATAGCCATCCAATGTGAATAAATCAAAATTATATCTATTTTTTTGTCAAATTGGCAAAAAATATATTTTTTGCTGTGTCACAAATTTTAGTAAATAGTTTATGTGTGTCACAAGATAAAAAGGGTGAAAATTGCTATACTGGGGCTATACAAAGGTTATATAGGCAGTCCTCATACCCACCAAATAAAGATGATGAATGAGAAATATATATATATTGAAACAAGCAAGGATTTACTATTAAATAGAATCCAAAATTCCATTTAATAAAAAAGACAAAGTTTAATGAGGCATTCCTCACTTTAAAGATCTTTAAAGCTACCAGATTTCCTGAGCTATCAGTTCAATATCTTCATTGTTAGGGGTAATTACTTTGAAAATATGAGACATTAATATAACACATGTTTTATTTTAGGAAAGCAGAGAGATTTACTGCTTATGACAAGTATCAAAATGCATAAATTAAAACATAATAAAGGGATTAAAATCTTAGAATTCTAGGTTAATTAAATTGATTTATCAAAGAAAACAGAATTCTTGGAGAGATAGAAATAAAGAGCCTGAAGCATGGAACAGATAAACAATTTTAAATTAGACATCGAGCTACTGAATTCAGGACTTTGGTTAAGGAGACCTAATCAAATTCTGCCTAATGTATCTTTAAGTTCCTCAAACTGATTGTAGTTAGTCACTACAAAATGCAAATGGTTTTAGAAGCTTATTTGTTCTCTGAAAACCACCAAACCACCTGCTCTTTGTAAAGTATTCTTAATATTTATGTGAGAAAAACACAAGTATTTAGCACATTCTCAAACATACCTTGTCTAACCTGGAAAGCTGGGCATCATTGCTAGGACTAGCTTTGGAGGGAGAAAAACAAAACAAAGCATGGTATTCTTTTATTTATTTACTTTAAATTTCTTTTTTGTTGCCAATAAATATATTTTACTTACACTGTTACTTAGACAAGTGTGTGTGTAGATGTATGGTTGCACAGATAAAGAATAAGCCATGAAAATGAATCAATATCTAATATAAGTACATTTTTCTGTTTAAGACTTGAAGAATCTATGAGGGTGTGTTTCTATGTAGTTATAGCAAATTCGTTTGAAAACATATTCAATAAAATTAGAATGTATGTCTCAATTTGCTTCTCCTTCAGAGCTTCATGCTCTTCAGAGGATCATCAAAGAATGAATGCTGACTTTCAATCTTTTTTAAAAAATGACTTTCTAAATGCACTCTGAACTCAAAGCAGATCCCCGTTGAGTGTCCACACAGGTACAGTGACATATGTCAGAGTGCTAGAGTGGCTCAGGATAGCATATTCCACTGGAACTGGAAAATGACCATGGTTATTACTTATGAAAAGGTTCCCATGGTCAGCCAGATTAACCACAATTACACACCCCTTTAATGAAGGAATTCTCAGAGACAACTGGTTATATAGAATTTGAATTTCTAAAATATAATTCTTACATGCTGTGGTTCCCTAACTTGTAACCAGAGAAACCCCTTTTCACAGAATATTGATTAACTACAAAAGAAATACTCCAATGTTTCTCTGACAATGCTCTGAGAAACACTAGTCCAGGTCATCAATCCAATTGTTCCCCAGGGAACAAGTTCTAGATACTTGGGATTAAGTAGTGAACAAAACAAACGAAAAAAATCACAACTCTAAAGAAGCTTTTATTTTTGTAAGTACAATACTGTTTTAATTTTGAAGGCTTTTGAATGCTCCAAACCTAATACTGTACATTCAATCCAATTTTCTGCAATTTGGTATGTGAAACACAGAGTAGTGAATTTTATTTTGAGAATTTTAAAAAATATTAGCATAATACTGCATTAGAAAAAGAGTAACATTAGTAACAGCATAATTCCAGGTCTGGCATTTAAAGTTGTAATCATTTATTCTCTAAAATTTCATTTATTTAAAAAAAAATCATCTTTCAGTGTATCAACAGTACTAAGTTATAACCGCAATGTAGATCTTCCTCTCACATTAATTTTTAACATAATTTTAAAGTAAAACTCTTAAGTAGTGATATGAGTAACATAGTCACAATTTCTGTGCCTTCTTGTATCTCTTTTCCTATATCCTCCTGTTTTCATTTTTTACATCTTTATTTATAAGTACAAATATTTTTCATTAATAGGTGTCCTATTCTCTTTCACAATATCTGATACCATTGGTAATCATTGCAAATATTTTTAACATTTTTTCATATGGATTTTCTAATGTTTAATGTTAAGCAGGATCACTTCTCCCTTTTAGAGAGAAGTATGTTATGTAGTGGAGAAGAACTCCAAAATGGATCCACAGGCTTAAAAAGCACTGAAAGGTAGCTCTCTCAAAGTGTACAACTTAATAGGCAAAAAAAAAAAAGAAGAAGGATCCGTTAAAAGGTCAGGTTTACTCTAAGATTTTATCTTTTCAAAAGCTAGCCCTGTGGGAACATAGGTTATCTACAAAGACAGTAATATCTTGATGATTTCAGGAAATAGACCCAGAAGGCAAAACAAAAAAAACAAAAAAACAAAAACAAACAAACAAACAAACAAAAAACACTTGGAAACTCTACCATAACATTAAATTCACATGGAATTTAAGTATAAGGACAGCCTATATGCTCCAGAACCAATGCAGTATTTTCAAAGTATAAAGATACAAGCTTATCACTCTGATCCTTGTGGCTCAGTTGGTTGGGTATCATCCAGTGTAAGGAGGGTTGCTGGTTCCAGGCTTGATCCCCAGTAGGGGGCATGTGGGAGGCAGCCAATCGATGTTTCCCTCTCACATCCATGTCTCTCTCTCTCTCTCTCTCTGACCTTTCTAAAACATTTTTTAAAATAACATGTAAGCTTACTAATGACACTACAAGCTGATATTTTCCAGAATGTTGGAAGCAAGTCTGTTCAGAGGAGAAGTTAAACAATGTGATAAACCAACTCCCTACCAATTACATTTCAGATTTATTTAATCAATAAAGGATTATGTAGAAGACTAAACTGTGTGTGCGTGTGTGTGTGTGTGTGTGTGTGTGTGTATTCAAACTGGTTAGTTAATTTCTTTTCTAATGTTGCAATTTCTTTAGCTGACTCTATTTAAGCCAGGGAATGAAACAGACATAAAAACAGGTGGGACTGTCCCAAAAGCAGTGATAGTTATTTTGGGGGGAATTTTCCTATAACCTCATTCGTCTCCCAGTAGAGAAATGAAAATGTACCAACTAAAGGTGTGTCTAGTCTGGATAGAGAAAATTAGATACAATTATATCGGGTTACCTTTTCTTAAGTTGAGTGTTGAAGACATTTGTGTTCGGATACTGCCCTTTATTCCTAACCTGCCTTTTTATTGTGATGCCAAAGCTCTCTCTCCATTATAGACATAGCATGCAGGGTGGGGGCCAGAACAAAAGCACATCCTCCCAGGGCAAAAAGTGTCCACTCTGCAGAAAGAAATCCCACCATGGATTATTCATTATTTTCCATATAATATTTCTCTTCACTCTCCTTCTTAAAATATGCATATTCCTGGACAGAGCCACTCATGCAGACCATAAAATCTTAGAGTAGATAAATTTATGGAATCTATGTGAGACAGAATAGGGACACAGAATCAAAGGACATAGGAACAAATGACAAAAACAAAACAAACCAAAAATGACACACACACACACACACACACACACACACACACACAGAAGAAAAACATCAGAAACAGACAGAAAATAAGAGAAAAGCAGTGCACTGGGATTCTGGGATTCCTAATTCCCAGGCTCATTACTATCATTAGCTCATTGTGTCACTCAAAGGAAGTCCACATTTTCTTCATCTCCAACATGAAAGGATGCGACTCTACAACCCCAAAGACAATTTTCAGCTTAAAATGTTATGGAATCCGTGTACTTCCTTGTATTTCCTGGAGCTACCTCTGCCCTCCTCGAGGCACTCAAGGTGAATTCACGATGATCAGGCAGGTGAATACCCAGGTGCTGCCCTGAGGACAGAGCCTGGAGTAAACAGCCCCTTGGAAGAGAAAGGTACAGAAAGGGCTCAAAGGAGTCTCTCCTTCCCTCTAACCCTGGATGACTTACATTCTGGTACTTTACAAAGAAGAAAGGAGCATGGTGTTACAGTCTCCTAATAGACAGTGCAGCACACCTTCAATGCACTTAAGAGTTCTGAGGGACCACCCTAAAAAAGTTACTGCAGGGTGTAAAGGCACGTTCCTGCAAGGATATGACATATGCATGAAAGAGCCAGCTCAGCTCAGTGCTTTACAGAAGGCTGATGACTGTATTTGCAAAGAGTAAATTTCAACCTAATTTCAAGCAGTTAATTGCAACTTTTTTGTCAGTTTTGTTGTCACTATTTTCTCCAGACTTTTTCCTTGTCATCACCAATAGCAAAAGTTTTTCTTGGAGGGGAAAAAAAAGATTTTTTAAAAACAAAATATTCATTCTATGAAAAATATAGTTTCCTTTGAGAATGCCAAGTTGAGTTTGAGCAGAAGAACAATTACTTTTTTTTGCTTAGGAGAAGTCTGTGTCAAAGCAAAACTTGTACTGGACAAACTTAAACAGACCTGGGAGACTTTATTCAAGGCTATTGTAACAGGGGAGAGAAGCCAAAACTCAGTCTGTGCTCAATTCCACTTAAAAAAAAAAGTTTTTAAGACATGGGGTCAGGGAAAGGTGGGTGAAATTATAAACCATCTATATTTACTAAGTGGCCTTAGCCGAAGGAAAAGTGACTTCCTTGTATTTTATTGACAAGAGATAGTTCTGTAATTTAAGCATGTCTGGTGGAAGTTTGGGTTCTTTTCTGCCACAGAAGCTGGGAGTTAGGGCATCCCCTTTCTTGAGAATTACATTTGAAAAGAGTTTTCAGGTCCTTGAGAAAGACAGCCCTAGGTTGTAAAACTAACAAGAGGCTTTTAAAACTGATTTCTATCTCCAATGGGCAGAGAAAGAATTTTCCATTATATGTTTTTTAAAGTAAATGCTCTAAGAAAGGGCGATCCAGACCTAGAGTCAGGAAGAAGTCTGTTAAAGACCAGTCCAGCAGAGGGGAATAGGAACATACCCGAGCCAAACTCAAAAAATTTTCCCCAAAATGTCTTTTTAAAAATCTTGAGAGTTATAATCATCACTATTAACAGAAAACAATAAGCACAGAGGTTTTAGTAAATGTGGGACACTGTACTAAGTGTTGGTATACAAACAAGTATAAAATGCAGTTCCTATTTTCTGGATGTTTCTAGTCTAGAACAGAAGAGGAAATCCTATATAAGAAAAGCCTAATATTCTAAGTGTCCAGTCGTTTGGTCATCTGTTCAACCAACCAAAGTGTAATATGCTAATGATATGCTAAGGCCACTCAACCACTCACTATGATGTGCACTGACCACTGGGGGGCAGACGCTCTGACTGGTAGGTTAGCTTGCTGCTGGGGTCCAGCTGATCAGAGCTGAACAAGACGGGCTGGACATGCCCCGGAGCTCTCCCATGGTCCCTCCCCAGCTGGCCAACTTCCCGCATCCCTCTCCAGCCCCGTCCTGCACCGGTGGGGTCCCTCGGCCTGGCCTGCACCTTGTCACAATCCAGGACCCTCGGGAGATGTCGGAGAGCTGGTTTCGGCCAGATCTCGAGGGACCCCACTGGTGCATGAATTTGTGCACCGGGCCTCTAGTTAAATAATGAACAATAAAATATAAATTGGTTTATTTTGAATACCAAATGAAATGTGCTATTAGAAAGGCTCTAAGAACTCAGCAAGGAAAGGATGACCCAGGCATGGACACAGGCTGTCATGTGTGAGGTTCTTTCAAATTAATCTTTTAGAATTTCTTCTTATTATTATTATTGAGGTTAGAGGCTCTTTTACCTATGTATGTGTACAGTTAGCAAGGAAAATGGGCCAGGAAATCCTAGATGTAGGTATGACTGACTTGAATATGATTTTCAAACTGCGTTTCCTGGAGTTCCGTGG
Organism: Myotis brandtii; assembly: GCF_000412655.1. Lineage (NCBI taxonomy): Eukaryota > Metazoa > Chordata > Mammalia > Chiroptera > Vespertilionidae > Myotis > Myotis brandtii. The sequence goes on along the minus strand of NW_005356870.1, from coordinate 6,900,087 downwards.
AGTAACACCACAGAGGAGTTTGGGGGGAAGAGCCAGCACAGACCTTCAGCACTCTCCCCTCACAACTTAGTGCCACAGTCCTAATTAGCCAGCAAATAGTAAAATAGAAAAAAAGCAAAGGGGAGGCCATTGTAAGCATGGTCATTTGGGCAGCTTCACCAGGAAGTCGCAACTTCACGTTCTCTAGGGAACCACTGGTCCATTCCTACAAATCACTGGAGGAAGGGGTCCAACAAAGAGGGACAGTGAAGTAGGGGTGCTTGCCTGCCAGTCTAGCCTGGGAAAAAGGATCATTGGCTAGGAGGGTGGAGCCACTACAAGCATGCAAAGTCTTAAAGGGTTAATTGGTTAAGCTCCTGCTTATAGTCCCCCCAAAAAAGAGTTCTCTCTCTCTTGTCCCCTTGCCCACTCTTACTATGTCTTGCTCTGTGACCCGCATTTGCCATGTACTCGCCTGCTATGTGGCCTTAAGCATGGCCGTGGGACCCCTTTGCAATGGATTGCAGTAGGGAACACAAGCTGAGCTAACCAGATGCTGGACTGGACTGGAGTTTAATATGGAGCGGGGGCTCTGGGCAGTGGCCTTAATCCTAAACCTGCTGAAGACAAGACTGGGCTTGTTCCATGGTGGGACGGAGGGAGATGGGACCTTGGGAGGGAACCCCCTTCGTTTTAAATCTTCAGTAAAGCTTTCCACAATACCCCATCCTCCTGGTGGGGCCTCCGGAAATGCTTTTCTCAGCAGGCACCCCAAGAACTCCACTTCCACCAGCAATAGATGGGGACACGGAGGGCACTCGACCAATAACAACAGCAGCTGTATGTTCAGGTTTCCCCTATTGAGGTGGTAAGTTTCTTTGTTTGCAAAAATATATGTATTACTGCTTTAAGAAGGAACTGAAAAGCTGTGGAAAACAGAACAAAAAAAAAATACCATATGAGGAAAGGCATCTAAAAATAATCTGAGTATAATATTTATTTGTGGAGGTGTTCACATTTGTAATTCTGCCCCTCCACTCTGCCTTTCTTGCACAATTACCAAAAAGGCACTTGCCTCAGCTGAAAAGATTTCACATTTGTAATTCTGCCCCTCCACTCTGCCTTTCTACCAAAAAGGCACTTGCCTCAGCTGAAAAGATAAGCATTCTTTTTTCCTAATTCATGTCACACTGTTCTGCAATGATGCCGTTTCTGTAATGGCCTTCTAAGAAGCAGGGGTATGAAAAGAAGACAGAGTGTATAGCAGAGAGACTGAAAACATCAGAAATATACCACCAAGAAGGCCACACCCTAAGGGAAAATTCTAAGCCTTCTTGGTTCAATAAAAGGGTGAGGGGCAGTTGGAATTAGAGACCTAGGAGAAATACACAGTAAGTTCGATAGCTGCCACCCAGAACTGGCAATAGTTCACGCTGATATAAACCCATGCACACTTCATACATGAGTTGTGCTGACAAGTAAGCTGAAAATGATAAAAATGTAGGTTAGTACAAGACAGGAAGCCTGGATGACAGCACTTAGGTCCACATGTAATTCTTTAGACATAAAACTTGATTTTCAAAATTCTCAGCATACAGTTATAGATAAGGCTAAAAACAATGCAGTTGGCAAAACAAATTTATATTAATTTTACACTAATATTTGAGTAAGATGCCTTAGAGCAAGCCATTTCTGAGTATAGAAAAAAAAAACAGAAAAGAAAGAGATAAGCAAAAAATGATCTCAGACTAGTTTAGTTTTCTAAGTTCCTTTCTGTTTTCATTTTTTCTAATACATTTTTTTGAGAGAGAGAGAGAACCAGATTAAACTCTTTTTTCTCCATCTTACCTCCCACCTCCCTCAAATTCCTCCTTCCTACCTCAGAGAGATCATATTCTCCCCCAAGCTCCAGGCTAGAGCCTCTGAACTTCCTTCATTAAAATCCAAAGAATGTGGCCCTGACTGGTTTGGCTCAGTGGATAGAGAATTGGCCTGCGGACTGAAGGTTCCCAGGTTCGATTCCAGTCAAGGGCATGTACCTTGGTTGCGAGCACATCCCCAGTAGGGGGTGTGCAGGAGGCAGCTGATCAATGTTTCTCTCTCATTGATGTTTCTAACTCTCTATTCCTCTCCCTTCCTCTCTGTAAAAAATCAATAGAAAATATTTTTTTAAAAAAATCCAAAGAATGTGAAGTAGCATGTACTTGGAAGGGGGGGTGGGGCAGGTGGTCATTTTGCATATTTTGCTTCCAAATGTAATTCAAAGCAATGACTGATTTCTAAAGCCTCAGAAGTTGGCGGGGGGGGGGGACTTTTTTTTAACTTCCAGGTGGCATCCTTCTTTATGCAGCATCACAAACTTTGATCAAAGGCTAACAGAGCTCAGGTCCCTTGATTAGAGAGATTGGAACTTCAGGGCAAAAATATTTCTTTGCCAACTTGATTTGGCAAAGCCCAAATCTGTTTACCTCCAGAGAAAGCTTTCAGATGTGCCTTTCTAAAACAACCTGTTTTATAAGTGCTTTTCATACTATTTGACATTGCTGGTTTTACTTCATGCATCTCTTTTAATGGGTCATCTTTTGTATTTTGGTGTCCTGACTTAATTGCCTAATAAGGAAAGTTACCACTTAAGAAAAATCCAATAAATAACTAACCAACTAACATGCAGTTGAAACTATTTTCTATCTGTATTTGAATATTCTGGAGCTTAGCTTCCAGACGAAGTCCACTTGCAGCACTGCCTTTAAAGGACCCAAGATGCTTCTCGTTTTAGAGTGATAATAATCAAAGGGCCTATTTCCTCTCCCTCTGGTGTTCTGAAGTATGGAACAGACAGCACTGTGTGTGAGAAAGTGACATGTGTCAACGTAAGAAATGTCCACACCTGTAGAGAATTTTTGAGTTTTATACGTTATAATCAAAGGAGAAGGCATAAGGAGGGTTACATGAAATTCATTGGTGTAGATTAGAGAGGTGGGAGAAACCAAAAGGGGGGTATGTCTGCGACTGGATGATAAAGAGTAAAATGAAGCCCTAGCTGGTTTTGCTCGGTGGATAGAGCATCAACCTGTGGATTGAAGGGTCCCCGGTTCTATTCCAGCCAAGGGCACATGCCTGGGTTGGGGGCTCGATACCCAGTAGGGGCATGCAGGAGGCGGCCAATCAATGATTCTTTCTCATCTTTGATGTTTCTATCTCTCCCTCTTCCTTCTCTCTGAAATCAATAAAAATATGGTGTGTTTGGTTTTTTTTTTAAAAGAGTAAAATGAAGAGACAAATAGTTATTTGACATTGGTGGATACAGGATAGTTAGCAATTAACAAGCACATAGAGATGGTATTTTGGCAACAAGATAACAATGAGAGGTTCAGTGGTCTCAATTTCTGATGGGAGATTGTGCTGTAAGGGTTTTGGAGAAAGGAGATTACTCTGACATTCCAAAGGTGTGTTTTCATAGATGCAAAAATACAGTAGACAGGCTTAGTTACAGTAAAGATTGACCTTTGTCAAGGAATATACCAGCCTAGCACATGCTTACCTGCTATGACTTGCTTTTAGTTGGGAAGGGTTTGTGTGTGTGTGTTTTAAATATATTTTTATTGATTTCAGAGAGGAAGGGAGAGAGAGAGAAAGATAGAAACATCAATGTTGAGAGAGAATCATTGATTGGCTTCCTCCTGCACACCCCACACTGGGGACCAAGCCCACAATCTGGGCATGTGCCCAGACCGGGAATAGAACCATGACATCTTGGTACACAGGTCGATGTTCAACCACTGAGCCACGCCAGCCAGGCTAGTTGGGGAGTTTTAATTCAGACCATCCTATGTGGTTACTTTAGGTCTCTGAGTTCATAAGGCTGCCATGCAGACCTCCCCTGTGCTCATCGGGTTTAGCATGTGGCCCCTTTTTCATCCTCAGATACCACCTGCCCCAAAAGCAGGATATTCTCCAGCACAAATGACATTGCTAAAGTAAAGGTCAACCTGGATGATGTGTTTGTTTAGGAAGATGGACCATTCGGTTTCAGCTCTTATCTACTGTCTCTATGACTGAAACCATTTAAGGGGCCCTGTTTGCATCTAGTCACCCACTGAGGGTTATTTAGTGTTGTCCAAGAGGTGCTCCCCTATTCCACACTGTGCTCACTTTTTCAGGGGTGCCTTTCATGGCACAGGTAATTTCACACTCTGACTAAACTTGTGGCGGAACAGCTGCAATAA
>NW_005356870.1:6853578-6895515 GCF_000412655.1 Myotis brandtii | reverse complement strand
TAAATATATTTTTATTGATTTCAGAGAGGAAGGGAGAGAGAGAGAAAGATAGAAACATCAATGTTGAGAGAGAATCATTGATTGGCTTCCTCCTGCACACCCCACACTGGGGACCAAGCCCACAATCTGGGCATGTGCCCAGACCGGGAATAGAACCATGACATCTTGGTACACAGGTCGATGTTCAACCACTGAGCCACGCCAGCCAGGCTGGTTGGGGAGTTTTAATTCAGACCATCCTATGTGGTTACTTTAGGTCTCTGAGTTCATAAGGCCGCCATGCAGACCTCCCCTGTGCTCGTCGGGTTTAGCATGTGGCCCCTTTTTCACCCACGGATACCACCTGCCCAAAAAGCAGGATATTCTCCAGCACAAATGACATTGCTAAAGGAAAGGTCAACCTGGACGATGTGTTTGTTTCAGAAGATGGACCATTCGGTTTCAGCTCTTATCTACTGTCTCTATGACTGAAACCATTTAAGGGGCCTTGTTTGCACCTAGTCACCCACTGAGGGTTATTTAGTGTTGTCCAAGAGGTGCTCCCCTATTCCACACTGTGCTCACTTTTTCAGGGGTGCCTTTCATGGCACAGGTAATTTCACACTCTGACTAAACTTGTGGCGGAACAGCTGCAATAAGGAGATGGGTTCTAACTCTTCCATTTCTAAAAAGGAATGATATTATTTGGTAGCATTCAGGCTGCACAGCTGCTTTACTGTATGAATTGTTAAGGAGTTAATTATAATTAGAATTAACTGGATACCCATTTATTCAGCCTTACACTGCTTTCTTTTATGTTTTCAGTATAATTATGATACTAGTGATGCTTACACTGACTGAAGCTTACTGTTACATTTAGCTCTCTCCCTACTTCTTCACTGCTTCCTTATTTGTTACTTAGGTTTATATTGGTCAAGTTTAGGCCTCTGAGAATATCCTACACAAAGAGGAATATGAAGTGTAAATGTGTAGTACTTTTTTCTACTTGAACTCAGTCATTGTATATTTGTAACCCCACCAGACCACTACCAAAAGCTTCAAGTTTTGATATTGTAAGGATAAATAGAAATGAAAACTAAGAGTCTTAATTCTTCCCTTTGAAAACAAGGAAAATGCTTCCCTCCCTTCCCTTTTCTTAGAATATTTATTTCAGAAAATTTGCAGTGTAAGTAGTCTTCTCTCTTTTAAATGTATAAATCCTTTTAAAAACTAGGTAGGTTTTTTGCCAGCGTTATGACTTAGGATAGTGTTTTTAGAGGACCTGAGAGCCATCTCTTCGAAATGTAAATATCAAAGGAGCTCCCACTTTTTTCTCCCAGTCCCTGTGAGAAGGTAGGAGCCTAACTTTGGTGGCTGCCCAGCACCAAGTTGCAAAATAACCTCCTGTTATGAAAAATTGTTTTATCTCTGGATAAAGTCACTTAGCCAACACAGATAGTCACTTCAATTACCAGGTGACTTTATGACAAACTACGTGTGACAAATGGTGCTGTCAAGACTATTCACTAGAGGGCTAGTTATTGCTTATCTTGAAAACATGTATAAATAGATTGTATATGCTTCACTATATTAAAAGATGAGATGTCTTTCTGTCTTTGCAATCTCTTAGCTGACTGCTTAGTGCACATCATATCTGGTTTAATGGTTATTTAATATTAGAACTGTTTTCTTTCTACCTTTCTGAAGAGATTTTCTGGGTTGGATGAATATTTTAATTCTATTTCCCTAATAATGCCAACCATAGTTTGCCAGTATGGAGACAAGTAAAGGAGCAATCATTCATTTCCCACTGACTGGAGAAGGCAGATAGTTGGAATCTACCAGCATCCTTACCTCTCAGGATATTTTCTCACATTTAATTCTTTGCCAACATATTTTGGTTTAAATGTTTCTTTTTATGCATACATGGATCTTCATCAAATTATGTGTAGATGTTTTCATAGTCAACTGAAGTGGGTTGGTAATTTTCTCCCATGTCACATGGACATGTAAGGCCTAACTCTGAAACATAAACATAACACTAGAGGTAAATACCATTCTTTTAATCAGTGCTAATTAACTCTATTCTGTCATATTCTGCAAAAGACGAATTACTGAAAATACATCCTGAATTCCAATTAATTTTGTGACTAATTGTTGTGTAACTCTGGGTAAATTATGGTTCTTCAGTAAATAGTCATGATTTACAAAATTAAAAAAAAAATACTGTTCAATGTAGACAGCTAAAAAGAAAGGCAAAATTAAATTATAAATTATAAAATATGTTATGATTATCCCAGTGCACAGCTGCCTTAATGTATGAATTGTTAGGGAGTTAATTAGAATTAGAATTAATTGGATACCCATTTATTCAGCCTTACACTGCTTTTTTTTATGTTTTCAGGATATTTATGATACTAGTGATGCTTTTAAAAGTTCACTGTATGTTACCCAATAATATCATTTGGGGAACAGATATATATTTGTCTCAGAGATGCTGTGATCACCTGGCAGATTTTTAGAATTCCAGATAATCCACCACAAGCAGTAACCTTTACGGGAACCAGGACTGGGATAGGAAAAATCTAAACTTTATCTGAGGATTTGCTGGCAGCTCAGTATATGCAAGTTAAAGAGATACAAACTCCAGGGCTTCCAGTTTTTGTGAGTTTTACCTCTAAAGGCTCTACCACATTCTCAGAGTAAATGTTGGGGAGAAATCTCCTTGGGCTTCCAGAGGGGAGGAGTGGAAAAATAATTATTGTAAAATAGAAAAAAAAATCGGTTACTGTAAACAAAGTTTGCCTTTGAGAAATATTTAACCAGTGTCCAACTTTTGGGGGTTTTATCAGAGCATAACCAACCTGGAAGAAGGGAAATACCCAAGTCCAGCACGCTTCAGCCGTGCCGTCCCATCGGGAGGGGAGGGCGCTGAGAGGCACAGGCCACGCTCACAGTCTGGGAGAAAGGCTTGCTGAAAGGCTGAGACCTAGTCTTAGGACTAAGTGCTTCCCCTACCCTCACACCGTACGACATTACTAAAGGCCAACTCACTGTGGTCCCTTTTACCTGGTATGTCATGTTTGGCTTCCCATAAAAATTGGAAGGCATACTCAAAGGCAAAGTACAAAGTTTGAAGACACAGAGCAAGCATTAGGACCAGACTCAGATATGACAGGGAAGTTAGAATTATCAGGCAATAGAACTCCTAAACAGTAAAACAAAAGAAACCTAGATGATGTTGGGTGTGGTAAGGACTTTCAAGATACAACACTAAGGGACAATTAATATAACAAATAATTGAGCCCTGGCCCCTGACTCAGGTGGTTGGAGTGTCATCTCATACATCAAAAGGTCCCAGGTTCAATCTCTGGTCAGGGCACATATCTAGGTTGAGGGTTTGATCCCTCGTCGGGGTGCTTGCAGGAGACAACTGATCTATGTTTCTCTCTCTCATAGATGTTTCTCTCTCTCTCTCTCTCTCTCTCTCTCTCTCTCTCTCTCTCCCTCCTGCCCTGCCTCCTTTCTCTAAACATATCCTCAGTGAGAATTAAAGAAAAATAAAAGAAATAATGGTGCAGGTGGACTTCAATAAAATTAAAAACTTCTGCTCCGGGAAAGACAATGCCCCAAGAATGACAGGACAGGCTACAGACTGATGGAAAAATATTTGCAAAAAACATATGTGATACAGGGCTGTAGTGCAAAATATGCAAGAAATTCTTGAATTGAACAATAAGATGAACAGCCTGGTTGAAAGCTAATCAGAGAACTTGAGTGGACATCCCACCAGGAGGAAATACAGGTCACAGATAACCATATGAAAAGATGAAAAGATGTCCCCCATCATGTAATTATAGGGAATTGTAAATTAAGACAATGGTGAGAGGCCATTGCATTCCTATTGGAATGGCCAGGATCCAGAACACTAATGGCTGGGGATGTGGAGTGATGGGAACTCTCTTTCCTATTGGAATGGCCAGGATCCAGAACACTAATGGCACCCGGTGTAGCTGGGGGTGTGGAGTGATGGGGACGCTCAGAACACAGGAGATAATGCTTTACCCAAGGAGTATGTACTGCTCTCTATAAAAAATATTTGCTGAAGGCCACTAAGAACACGTTGCAAATAATACATTAAGCAGAAAAGTAAGTGCGAAGCAGTGTGCTTTAATTAATATTGCGTTTTAGAGAAAATAAGATTCAACATTTTTTAGTTTCTAATATTATGAATTTTTATTCATGTCATTGAAATGTTAACTTCCTAAATTTATGTGCCAGTATTCAGAAATTGCTCTAAACAACTGCATGCCTTCTGAAATGTTTGAACAGAAGTTGCTTAAAGGATTTCATATTCAGTCATGCTGCAGGATAAAATCTCTGACTTTTAAATTGGAATATTAGAAGCCTTTGATCCTCAGAGAATAGGATTTAATCAGATTGAAGCAAGATAGCTGTGACGGACAGTTATTTATTTAAGAGCAGTGTGACTTTTCAGTTTTGATAAGCAGAGATGCCCTCTTTTAATATTAAAGTTGACACCTGCAGTGAAGTTACTTTTAAGTTCAGAAGGTAAGATAATGCATTTTCATAGAACCCTGGGAAGGTTTTTCTGTTTTACTCTGGGAAAAAGTATACCCGGATACCAATAAGCTCTACTATAGAGCTAGCTGTTTGGGAGCATTTTAAAACCACATTACTGAGCACCCTGAGGCCCCCAATCCTCTCTCTTTCTGTTTCTCAGTGCCTTACACCTGGCTCACAGGATGCAGTCAATAAACAATAGTTAACAGAAAACAGACTAACAAACAAAAATACAGAGCAGCAGGATATGCCCTTCTTAGAGATGGACTATTGTCACTGGAAGTCATATTTTTTTCTCTCCCATAAAAAAAAATGTGTTTTGAGTAGTAATAAGACTACTGAATACTTTGTATATGGTATATTCTGTTTTAAATTACTTTTTTATATATCATCTCATGTAATCCTCACGACAGCACCATTGGGCTATCACCACTGCTAATCCTCTTACAGATGAGTAAACTAAAGAATAGAGAAATTAAGTATTGTCTCCAACCATACAACCAGTGTGCAGGGCTCTGAGATCAGATATCCTGTTTCCCTACACTAGCTCTTATCTACACATCAACTTCCCCCCACAATGTAATCAAGACTTTCAATGCAGATAAAAATGGTTTCACCCATTTAAGATAGTGAAACAAATGCATATGTAAGTTATTTGCCTAAGGCCATCAAGTAAAAATGTATCTAAAAGCTCACTCAAATATTAAGTATAGCATCTTATGAATAAATCTTAGCAACAATAAAACTATATACTTTTTTAAATCTTCTTATGACCATCACTGAAAACTGCTCTTCATAACATTCCTATCTCTCAACTAATAATGTTTTACTAACAGATATCCCCACCAAAGGAATAGCCATAGTAACAAAGGTAAGAATTAAATGGAGTAATGATTTTCAGCATTTTCCTTCCATCTACCCCAAAAATGGTATATGGAAAGATAGTCGTAAGCTGGAGAAGAAAGAGAGAAGCCCTCAATGGGAGCTGTAGGTAGAAGGTAGGCATCTATCTACCTTTCTTCAAGGAGTTTTTCTGTCACGTGTGCAATGGAATTTCTAGAGATGATTAACAAAACCACTTTTGTTTTGCTCACTCATGAATATTTAAGAAATGCTGGTAGATGAAAGATGAGATTGCAAACTGAAAAGCATTTCATATCCAAATGTTTATACCAAAGTCTGCATGCTTAAAGAGGCTGATTCTAGGCATGAGACAGGAATCCCTTTAGGCTTTTCAATCCTGAAAAATGCCATATCCACTCTGTGAAGCACTGTTAAGATTGATCCTTCCAATTAGATTTCCCAGTTAGACTTCTTCCTCTGAAATTCATACCTCTGAAAAGTATAAAAATTAGGGCATTAAAAGTCAAGATTAATGGATCCATAGACCAGGTTCTTCTCTACCTCAGATGTAGGAGAAGTGCACAGAGCATAGCATTAGAAACCTCATGATGGTGTTCCACTATATGAGGCCGGTCATTTTAAAAAAAATATTTTTATTGATTTCAGAAAGGAAGGGAGAGGGAGAGAGAGAGAGAGAAACATCAATGATGAGAGAGAATCACTGATCGGCTGCCTCCTGCACTCCCCCTACTTGGGATGGAGCCCACAGCCCGGGCATCTGCCTATGACTGGAATTGAACCCAGGACCCTTCAGTCTGCAGGCAGACGCTCTGTCCACTGAGCCAAACCAGCTAGTGCTGAGGCGAATCATTTAATTTCTCCAGGCATGCTTCCTCACTAGTAAAATGCAGTTGGTGGCCTGGATCAGCTCTAAGATCTCCCACTATATTGAACTCTCTATGGTTCACTTTAGAAAATTCTTTCTCAGCTTTATAGTATAACTACCATCTAGTTTTCTCCATAACAATGGTGGGTAGCAATGGTGTTATTTTATCATTGTTGTAATTTAGCAATAATGTCTATGTAATTTTATTCCTGTTTGGAAATCATTTCCATATATTGCGATCCCAAGCCAAGTGACGGAAACAAAAGCTAGGATCAATCTACCTTTGATTTGGCCTGCTTTATTGCCAGGTGAGCACAGGCTAGCCTTTATCAGGCTGCCTGTACTCTTCTAGAAGCCAATTTAGATTTTACCATTTTATCTCAATGATTGAAGTATTACTGACTTTTCAATTGCTCTCTAACATGAAACACATAATCTCTTCAAACCGTTTTTGAAGTGCTTTTGTCACAGCCAAACTGCCGAGGAGGCTTGAATGTAGTCTTTAATTAACATACTTGATGGAAGTCTTTAGGAGAAATCAACTTTCCTGTGGCTATTTGACATAGGTCCTTGTTTCAAATATCTTTTTCATCTCAGAACTCTTTAGTTTGTGAACAGGTCCTGCAATTCAAATTCAGTGACACATATGCCAAATTAGAATTCATTTTTCATTATGGGGTAATGGATTTCCCTGCTAAATTTTCACTTGAATTAAGAGGTGAAAATGAAGACATAGCATGAACATGAGGATAATATGTTTGAAATAGTTTCTTTTTTACAGAAATATTTAGTACCGTCAGTTACTGAAATTTCCATTAAATATGTTGCTGTAAGGTTTAATTTGAATGATGATGCTATCTCAGGAAGTGAACGAGAAGGGAAATTAATGTTAATCATATGAGAACATCTAATGAGAAATCATTGAAGGAAGTTAAAGGGAATGTGGTATAATTATAAACTAAGCTTTGTGAGAGTTAGATGGCTATATTGCAACTCATACTCTCCAGTGGTATAAAACTTGTAATTGGGAATATCTACAGTGCCTGATAAATAGAAGAGCACTACATTAGAGAGGAGCTGAAAAGTCATGTGGCTACTACCATGTACTCTCACGTAAAGTCTTTTCCTAGGTGTTTGAGGATTGGGCTAGATGAAGTAACGTAAGTACAGCTGTGCCCTTCTTTATAGAATGTAGATAACTGTAGTATAACAGTAGCTCCTATTTAAAGATTGCTTACTAAGAGCCAAACACTGTCCTGAATATTTTGCATATATCATCATCATATTTAATCTTCACAGCAAGTCTATATGTTAGAATCTATTAAATTTTCCCTGTAATGATAAGGACATTGAGGCACAGAGAAACTGGGGAATAATGCAGGCAACCTCTGTACTGGCACAGGATTTATGTTAAACAGTCTCAGGTAGACCACAACAATAATTATTAGAACAGTCTTAGTATTACTGTAAAATCTACCCATGTGTCACCTCAAACCAGCATACACTTCAGAAAATTTTAAACTTTCCCTTGGATATGCTTCAAGAGCTTGCCCAGGAGACTGAGCAGAGGCCAGCAAATGAATGCTTTTCCCGGGGCACATATCAGGATTACCACCATCACGCTTCTATCCATTGCGTCTAGATCTTTGTAAAAAGTTAATCTTTAAGAACAATGTCAATCAACATTTCTGGGGGAAAAGTTTAAAGATGTTTAAAATCACTTTATTGACAGAGATTATCTTATTATAGATCAGTATATCAGTTTGGATCTCAGCAGGAAATAGAAGGCACACTCAGTTAGGATCACTACGAGCTTTTAATGAAGGGTGTGGGGATGTTTAAAGTTCCCAGCTAGAGATGTCACAGAAACCAGAGAATACCAACAGCAGGAAACTATGACCACCATAAGGCCTCAGTAGCAAAGGGAGGAGTGATTCTGAGTGTGAGCTAGATGGAAGAAGTGGGAGTTCTCAACAGAACCTATCACTAACAGAGAGAGGCAGTCACTACCAGAACTATGGCTTCTGTGGCCAGAACTGAGAAAGGATTTGGGGAAGAAATACCCCTGCCACTTTTTCCTCTCATTCTACAATCTATTGGTCTGCCCTCCATTGGCTGAATCTAACCTGAAGCCAGAAGGCAAGAAAGCCCAGGAAATGTAGATGAGAGGGGTTGACTTCTTAGAACACACAAAATAAACTAGCAGAAAATAAGTCAATGGGGAAGGAGGAAGTGATAAATGGAGACTAGCCAACACTCCACACATTTAGCAACTCAACATCCATTCTTGTCTAATAGAGAGCAAATCACACAATCCCATATGTCAACAAATCAGCAAAGGGTAAAGTCAACTTAATCATGCCCTCCATGAATCCTAAATTACAACATTAGCCAGATGGCGTTTAAAAAAGGGGGAGAAAACCTAATTATTTGACATAAGACATAGCTACTATCCTTACTCCTTTAGTCAACCACAATATCAAAGTTAGTAATTATAGTTCTCTTCTTCTTCTATCTAATTTCTTATTTCCTTTACACAAGTCAATAATGTTGTTGGTTATGGTTCTTTACTTCCAAAGAATCAATATCTATGTTGGTCTTGACCTGATTCAGTCATCTAAGTTTCCAACTTACATTGTTATTGAACATGGGAATACAAAAAATTCCTTAAGAGGTTCCTAGTTTTAAGTGTAGTCATCCTTCTCTGCTTTGTGCAATAATAGTTTCCCCTTGGTAATTTGGATGAATCACCACAGTTTACAAATTGATCCCCTATTTCACTCCTTAGTTCAGTAGAAGAGGAGTTCAAAATGACCAGGTGGCAATTTCATTTCCCAGTTCCATTACTAGGATATTTGGAATAAACATCTCTCTTGGGTAGTAGGACTTCCAGTCCAAGTTTATGTAGATAGGAAGAAAATGATTGTGAATGGATTATTAGGTACAATAGTGAGAGAGCACTCTTTTCTTCATCAAATTGAATGACTATGGAGAAATAGCACAATATATATATATGGTCTATTATTTTAAGACATACCACAACCTATAGGGAAGGACCTCAAACTTTTTACTGTCGTTTTGTTTTTCCTTTTCCCAGATGGCACTGCAACCGAGTAATCAGTTGTCCATTCTATCAGGTCAGATAATTTTGAGTGATGGGCTCAAAGTAAGGTTGGTAGATTCTGTGGCATGATCTCTGACATTCTTTGTGAGTGGTAAAATAATAAATTACTTAACTAGAAGCAATCTTGCATCAGCTAAATGGCAAGGAATAAGCCATTCTGTAAATGTATAAATGATGGAACTGGCAGAAGGATTATAGAAAGGAATGGTTAGTCTGCATCTGCGAGAACTCTCTATTTCTGTGAGGACAAGTCACTCCTTTCATGAAGGAAGACATTTTGTATAATCAAACTTCAATTATGTGGCTGGTTAGTCCACTGGAAAATGATAAATTGGGTCAATATTAGCCTCTTTCTTTTTTGTCACTTGGGCACAAAGCAGGTCAGCATTGTTCAGAAAATGTCATTGAGCTCACGCAGCCTCATTCTTGCCGGCAGAGTTACTGAGCAAGAACCGGGAATCTGTAAACAGGTGTACTGATTTTCACAAGAACACGGAGAACAAGACCACAAACAGGTCTTCTTGTCTATCTGATTATCGATAGCCTTCTCTGCAGCAGATGCTCTTTTGGAAATTGAATCCTTGCACTTTGTTCCTATTTAAATAGATCAATTCAACTTTCATTATTCCAGACTTCTCTGTCAGTAATCTTTAATCTCAGTCCTTTCTAAATTCTTGACCAGCCAGCCAAATCAGTAGGCATTACTCAGAAATTAGTAGAATTGGACCTTCCAAATAGAGTAAACAGTCAAATTTACTCCTCAAATCATTGCCAACTGGAAAGATTTCCCTTCTGCCTGACAGGCCTGTCCCTGTGTGGTGCTATACTCCAGCTGGTGACTGCTGTACACCAGGCAGGCCCATTGGCAAACCAGATCTCTGTGAATTCGTCATCTGTTAATTAATTAATTGGGTTCTCTTCTGTTATTCAAAACTGATCATACCATTGTGCCAGATGCTATGCAATTTACTTGTGTCTTCCAAATTTAGCCCTGATCTTGAAAAAGCATTTTCAAAAATATTGGAATACTACTGAACACCAGTGGCTTTATGATTTGATGGATCAAAAATTACTGGATTACTTGGCAAACTACATTGTACAGTGATCAACCAGGAGCTTCTTTTCCAGTAAAGAATAATTATAAGGCCAAAACCGGTTTGGCTCAGTGGATAGAGCGTCGGCCTGCGGACTGGAGGGTCCCAGGTTCGATTCCGGTCAAGGGCATGTACCTGGGTTGCGGGCACATCCCCAGTGGGAGATGTGCAGGAGGCGGCTGATCGATGTTTCTCTCATCGATGTTTCTAACTTTCTATCTCTCTCCCTTCCTCTCTGTAAAAAATCAATAAAATATATTAAAAAAAAAGAATAATTATAAGGAGAAGAGATTATCGTAGCTTTGCTTTATTAAATGAGTATTACTTATTTGGTCAAAGCGTCACTGACCTTTAGCTCTTTTGTAAAAAGCACAGTAAGCTCCCTGCAAGTATTTGGTAAATAATTATTCAAGTGATGTCACTTCAGTAATTAATTTTAAAGGATTCTTCAAAGAGTTGCTAAGGTGGCAATTTTAGACTCATTGCTGACTGTTTATTTTTAAGTACCATTTCAAGTAAGTTGTGCAAATCAAATTGGTTGTGTGTGTCTTACAGTTCAGAAATTCAGAAATTAATCATAGTTAATTCAATAATGACAAGTCCAAACTGATTATTGGATTAAAATCTAGATGCTAATTTGTATTCTACGTCCTAGTGACTTTTGCATTTTGTTTTATTATAGAGAAAATTGTAAAGAAAAAGTACATTTTTAAAATGGAATTCACATCTACCTCAGAAAGCTTAGGAAAACTCAGTACACATTAGAGTACCCTAAGTGACTTGGATCATGATTTAATCTGATATCTATGCAGAAGAGAACTTTGAAAATGGAATGAAAAAAAAAAGAGCTTATTCAATGGCTTGAATACTGATGAGCCCAGGCCACCAATGGATAAACAGGTAATGTTTAAGAGAGTACATATAATATTTTTTACTAGAGATCTTCTACATACTTCTCTGAGATCAATTTAAAAGTGATTTTTGGAAATTTGATTAGTGTTAATCCTCAAATCACAGATATAATTGGCTGTGTTGGGGTATTTTTTTTATTTTGTTTTGTTCTTTGCACAGGTATGGCTTTCTCCACTTAAGTCATTGCATAGAATAGATCTATTAATTTTGTGGCATTTAACATTTTTCTTTTTTAAAAAAATGATATGTTTTTTATTGATTTTACAGAGAGGGGAATAGAGAGGGAGAGAGAGATAGAAACATCAATGAGAGAGGAACATCAACATGGATAGACTTCCTCCTACCTTCCCCCCCACCCCCCGGGAGATCAAACCTACAACCTGGACATGTGCCCTGACCGTGAATGGAACCAGTGACCTCTTGGTGCATGAGTCAACGCTAAATCACTGAGCAACACCGGCCGGCTAAATTTTTCATTGTTTTATTTCAAAGGATATTTTGGGACACTGGTCTATGAACCCCGTGATATAGACCCAGTTATTTATACTAGTGTTTGCACAGTAATTGTTCAGTGGGTGGCCTCTAAGTAGATCCTGTGGGAACCTACATAATATTCACTAAGGTCTGAGGAGGCTCTGGTGTGCATGCAAGAGTTTTGACTTTTTCTAGGACAATTTTCTTGTTTAAAGTTTTCAAGTTTTATGCATGACAAGTCTCCAAGTGTTTAGGTTTTTGGCAAAGTGACATAAATCAAAAATTTAAATTGAAAAAGGCTCAACCCATTTCTTTTAAATGAAGAAGCTGACAATTTTGTGATTTATAAGCATTTAAGCTGTCACTGGCCACCTAGTGCCTTGCTAATGATTTTTCCCCTTTAGATGACAAATCCAACTGATTAACTGTCCTAATTGCTAGTGTGCACATCCTTCCTTAGCAGGAGTCTAAGTAATTTGGAAGATGTTTTTTAACTAGAAATTTGCTTGAATCAGTCAAATGCAGCTAGAAAATTTCTTTATAAATGTACTTGCAATACTCAAATTTACTATGTGTCTGAGTTAAATGGACAAGTAACCTTAGACATGTTTGGTGATTTATTTGAATAGTAAGGGTATGTTAATCTTTAGGAAGAATGTCTATAATGTGATATAACAGATTAAAGACAAATGTTTTTGAAGAATGATTATAGACATAAACAAAAGGTGTATTACTCAAAACACAAATTAACTTAAACTCATTTAAAAATAGTATTAGAGGGTATAAATTTTACGCACCATATCCTTAAAATATGTCATATGATACAAAATACTGCAAAAATACATTGATTACTTAAAGGGGGTATTAATAAACAAGAAAGGCAAATACTGCATGATCTCACTTACATGTGGAATCTGAAAAAGTCAGATTCACAAATTAGAGAGTATAATGGTGGTTGCTAGGGGCTGGGAGTGGGGAAAAAGGGGCAAAGTTGGCCAAAGAGAACAAAGGTTCAGTTTTATGGGGTAAATTAATTCTGGAGATCTAATATACAGCCTAGTGACTATAGTTAAGAATGCTATATTGTATACTTGAATTTTTCTAGGATAGTGAATCGCAAGTGCCTCACCACACACACACACACACACACACACACACACACACACAAAGTGGTTACTATGTGAGGTTATGGATTTGTTCAATAGTTTGACTGTGGTAATTATTTCATAGTCTATACATAAATCAAGATGTCACATTGCATACCTTAAATATATACAATTTTTATTTGCATCTCTCCACTTTTTGTTTTTGTCAGTTACATTTAATGTCATGTCCTGGAAGCTTTCTCCTGCCAGTATAAATGGTTAAAGCAACAAAACTAAACTCTTACAGAGAAGAATAATTACATGTTTTATAAGCTAGAATTCACAAGTTGCTAAAAGGTTTATTTAAATTATTCTGTGTTATTCATTAGATTCTACATATGAGTGAGATCATAAACTGATGAACAAAATAGATCCAGAGATATAGTAGCATGGAACAGATTGAGGAATTTCAGAGGGAAGAGGGGTGGGTGGGTGAGGAGAGATTAACTGGGGAATGTATGTGCATACTAGTATATGCATAGCCCATGGACACAGCCAATAGTGTGGTGAAGGCCTGGAAGGGGCAGGTACGGGGTGGAAGGGGTCAATGGGAAAAAAAGTGAACATCTATAATACTTTCAACATTAAAGATACATTTTTAAAATAAATAAATAAATTGCTCCATTATATTCTAACAAATGTTGTCTCTGTTGATTATCCTAAGATCTCACCCAAACTCTGACATGCACATCAAAAAAGCTCAGTTTATGTATTAGTAAGCTGCTTTTATTTCCAATTTGACCCACAATGTGATTTTTGTTTGAACATTTACTCCTATTCTCCCCTCTGAGGTGTTCTGAAGTCAATTTTGAGACCCTCTGACAATTACACTGTCCACAAAGTCACTTGTAGAAGCTGTAGCATCACCACTGTCCATGGAGGGAATGCCAATGTTTGTGTGTGTATAAAAGCACAAGTATAAAACTGAAAATCATTCTTTGTCCATAGGGTATGAGGTCAAACATGTTGTCATCTTAAACTTACTACCTCAGTCTTAAACTCTTCAATCCAGTTTAAACAGTGAGTTTCAAAAATTGTTTCAGGTTTAAGTTAGTTGACTTAGCTCTTAATATATATACAATTAACAACAATAACAACAACAAAAGAAAATACACAAGAAAAAAAACACAAAATTGAAAAGAAGGGAGCAGTCAAAAGAGTATGTATTTGTGGTTATTTTTCAGATTTTAAATGGTTATTCAGAGAAAAAGGTTTTGTGAGCTGCAACTTCTGGAAAAGACGGTTATTCTATAAACCACATGTAGTTTTTGACTATCTTGTCCTGGGGAAATAGCGAAATGTACAATACATAATTTACCTGACTCCTGGCAGCTCTGTTTCTGGGAAATAATAACAAAATATCATTAATCTAACACTCTCGCCCATATTTGACAACTGCACTAATTGTCAGAGATTCAAATTGCATTCTAGCAATGTGTATACATAGCCACTAAGTGGAGAGTAGAGGAAAGGGGACATATGCAACTCTGTCCTTTCAGCCAAATTAATTCTGGAAAACCTTTCATAACAAACCGGGTGAGTCCCCATCTTCTTGTTCAGTTAACGATTTGCTCATTAATGGCTTTGGAAACACTTGTGGTTGAACAGAAACTGTCTATTTAAAAAGTAATGAGAAAATAGTTCACGCATTCTGACAGATTGTTTTTAAAGAGTAAGTGAAAGTAACATGAAAACAGAGACTTCCAATGGGGGAAACATATTCTGCAGTCTCATTTGCATATTACCTCCTTTAAAGTACCATTATCTCAAACATCAGTAGCTGCTATATTTCAAAAGGTTCCTGCAAGCTTTTTGAGTTTTATTTTGTTTTTGTTTCTGTGTTTGCACTCCCAAGTGTTCAAACAGATATTTGGCAGTGCCTTTTAACACATATTTCTAAACACATTCTGACTTTCCAGAGATGCCTTTCCATGTCTTAGCTATGGGAAGAAAGTACTTCTAAAGTCACGGGAAATTCAGGCAAAAGCAATACTTAGGCAACACCTCCATCTTCATTCAGTGTGCTGCATACAGACCCAAACTCAAAACTCCAGAGAAAAAACTAGACATCTGAAGTTTCTTCTTTAATCCAACTATTCATTTTGTTAGGCAGACAGCTATTGATATACTATGATAGTTCAGAACTTAAGTTTGGTAAATATGGCTCCAGATGAACATTGAAGAGCTTTGTGTTTGTCATTGAATTATCTCTGGCGTCAAGTGAATGACTGCCGGTAAATGCAGGCTAGCCAGCTGTCCAGGAAGCCCATGTTTTTTAAAAGTCTAGACATTAACATATTTGTAATTAGCATAATTATTAATATATAATTAATTCATAAGTATACTGTTATTATTATTTTGCTGATGGTGATGATGATGATTAGTGAGTTAAGTTTAGTGATGAAGAAGATAGAATTTAAATCTGAATTCCTGATTTTGAATCCCAACTTCTGACTCAGTAACTTGAGGCAAATTACTTGATCTCTCTGTCCTTCATTTATTCATGTATCAGATTATATCTAGTTCACAGGGTGTTGTCAATAAGAAAAGTACTTCTGCTTAAAGAAAAAAATATGAAGTGACATATTTAACAAAAGAAATGAAAAGTATAATTTTAATAAATATTAAAATTGATTTAGTAAAATATTAATTATTGTGTCAAATGTTGCCATGGACATAATTTTTATAGACAGGTTATAAATTAATAAATACAACAGAATTGATTGTTACATAAGTAAGAAGTAAATTTTGTATTGGGGATGTGTTTTAACACACCTTTTATTATTTAATGCTGACTGACAATTATAAAGATTTTAAATATGAGAAATCTGCATAATATTTTATCTAACCCAAATGAAAACAAATATAAATTACTTTAAATTATTTTATAAATGTAGATACATTATCTTTGACAATAACATATATTATTTATGTGTTGTATATATATGCATATTATGTATAAAACATATGCATGTGTGTATTAAGTATTCTCCACACTTTTTCTTAAACTGTCAAGCAATATTGAGTAATAGGGTAGCAAGAACACAGTTAAAGTCCATTTTTCAATTGTAACTAAAATGCATTCCTGTTTATAAATCAAACCAAGACAATTTTCTATGAAAACTTGGAAAGTGGAAAATATTTGGTTTGAATTCCATATACACATATGAAGGACTGCAGGAAGTTCTGAGCCTTTATAACCAACGAAAAATGCTGATTAAATAGAGTAAGAAAGTGTATTAAAATGGATAAATGCCTATATTAGTTAGAAATTTCTCCATTGCAAGCAATAGGCCAAATAATAAAATAGTATACATATTTGAGCTTAAAAATTATGGTACATATACCAAGAACTGGAACATGCCCAGAAATTGGGAAGGCATTAGCCAGGCTTGAATATCTTCAAAGACTGCAATTTCTTGCATTTCCCTTGCCTGTCTTTCATTGTGACTGCTCCAATGCCAGGCTGGAATCCCTCAGAATCACAGAATGGCTGCTTCCGAAGCTATGGGCTTCCTCACTCAATTCTAGCAAATGAAATTATTCTCTCCACGTAATATTTGTTGAAAATTAAGAACGCTTTCTTCCAAGAAGCCTGTATAGAGAATATATACTCCACTCATATCTAATTCACTTTAATAGAATCAGAGCCCATCCTTCAACAATAAAAAAAACATGAACAGCTTGAAGAATTATGCTGACTACCTTGGAAGAAAGATTTGAGGATGGGTTCAGGGTTTACAGAGTTCCGTGGACTGATGGGGAAGGGGCAAAGGCCTGAAAAGCAATTCAGAAAATGTTAGCAAAATGAAAGGAGAATACTAGTAGATATCTATAATTCTTGAAGGATAAAATGCAGATACAGTGGTATTATGAGAGTCTATATAGAAGTAATAGAGAATTAATTTCAAATAGGAAAAACAATATCAGAGCAGAAGGAATGGGTGTTACCCATTAGATAACTAGTCCTTCAGTTTAGCACTCTGGAACATTGGTGGGAAAATTATATCAGGAGAAAAAGAGGCACTAGAAAATTGTTGGTAGAAGTTTGAAGGAGTAAATCCACCATGTAAAATTTTAATGTAACTGAAGACCTTCCTAAACTAATCTGACTGGAACAAGGGATCATCATGAAGCCTGAAATTTATGGCATTCAGCAGAACTGTTTACAACCAGAAATTAAGCTCATTTTAGTATAAGAAGCTTTGAATAGGCTGATTTTTAGGAACTGCTGAAATTCCAAATGTAAATAGCTTTAATCTACTGGTATCCCTGCTTTGCAATACATGCAGTCCAGCCTGCTGTCTGTTTCTCATTAATCATTGATGCTTTCAATTCACTTTGTTAAGCACCCACGTAGCCAATATATTGGACCACACGCATTTCTCAACTGTCTCACAGGAGAAAATCCATGTGGATGTGGCAATAGCTCTAAAATTTACAAAGAGAAATAGAAAGACAGAAAAAGAGAAAGAAGGAAATGAAGAAAAGAAAGATAAGAAAAAACCTGTGTCAGTACAATACATATCTGATGGTTACTCATTTCCAATCAGATCTCAGATATATAAATAAATCTATCTTGTCAGGATTCTACAAGTTATTAAAGATGTTTTAAGAATTAATTTCTAAATTTCTTCAAGGATCTTCATTCATCTTTTAGCCACCTTAATCAATATTTTTTCTTCTTTTACTTCCACGTCTGTGCTATCAATGGTTCCGTCCAATTACTCAGTGTCTAATATGTACCTGAAACTGGGCCAGAAGCATTATTTATCTATAACAACAATTTTTGTTCAAGTTAGGTATTCTAGCCCACATATGAATTATGGAGAAACAGAGATTCAGAGAAATTTTTAAAATTATCCAGTCAATAAAACTGAGATGAGGCAAAGTCTAGATTTAATCGCAGATATATAAATTATTTTCTGAACAGAAAATGCCACTGTAATCTTTCTATTGGGTTACATTTTTCTTTGTTTTCTCATATATTAGGGCCAAAAAATGAAATATTTATGTTAAGGGAGGAATGCCTCTTGCATATTACCAGTGTTTTAGAAGTGTAGATTTCTTCATATCTTACACAAAAACATAAGACAGAGGGAAAATGTTCACTCCTGAATTTCATAAAACATCAACCTTCCAATTTGAAAGACTAAAATATTTGGGGATGGAAGAACTGACTTTATTAGACACAGAAGAACAGAGTCAAAAACTAATGTTTAACACCATTGTGTCTACAAAAACAGGCTTAGAAAACAAAAATCAAGGTGTTAGAATTAGCTCAAAATTTTCTCCTCTTGGGCTGATATTTTTTGTTTGCCCTGCCAAGTTCACCCTCTAGACCAGCGGTTCTCAACCTGTGGGTCGTGACCATCGGAAAACACATAAAGCATATCAGATATTTACATTACGATTCATAACAGTAGCAAAATTACAGTTATGAAGTAGCAACAAAAATAATTTTATGGTTGGGTGTCACCACAACATGAGGAACTGTATTAAAGGATCGCGGCGTAGGAAGGTTGAGAACCACTGCTCTAGACTTTTCCTCTTGCAACAATGGAAGCTGACCTATAAAGGCTGCATCTACCTGCTCCCAAATTTTGGGGCTTCCATTTGGGTTCAGCCCATGGGAAGTTTTAGTAGAAAATGGGAGTATAGAAAGAAATTGAGACTGTGTTTTTATTTTATAGACTCCCTTCCTTCAGGGTCACATCTGCACACCTCTAAATGGGAGACCATGTCTTGTTCCATCTTTTTTCCAGCTGGGACATTAACTGATAAAGTAATTGGCCTTTAAAATAGCTTTAGGAAACAGGACTTTCCACTTTTTAGGGTTATAACAGCATATCAAAATAAGATTCCACGATTGAGCTGCTCATATATTTGAGAAGAGAACAAATAACCTTCTTGCTGTGGATAATGGGCCAGTGGTAATTCTGTGGCATATGGTTGCATCTGGGTAACTCAAATTATCATCACTGGTAGCATGGGATGAGGGGTGTTGTGCAGATGGAGGTCAAGTGGCCAGAGCACTTGGTAACAAACCACCTAACACTCACACATATTGAAGAAATCAGAATGCCTCTGCATAAAAGATTGTGGCGGTTGATCCCTGTATTAACCAGGCCTTTTTCTTTCTGTATTCTGAAGCTTTTTCTTTCTGTATTCTGAAGCTTTTTCTTTCTGTATCCTGAAGCTTTGACATCTGGAGTCTTGCAGCCCCTGAGGATCTGCCCTCCCAGTGTGAGCCAGCTCCAGAGATGGTCGACAACACAAATGTGAGCATGCTTCTCAAACACAAGCCAGCTGATCCAGAACCCATGCCCCAACCACCTCCTCCATGACTCCCACTCTCTGGACCACCATTCACCTGCCCTAAACACCACAAGGGCTCCAGACAACCAGGGACATTCCCTATGCCCAGAGCCCACTGAAACTGTCCAAACTGGGCAATCCTAAGCCTGTTCATCCTACTTCACCCATTCTTTCACATGAAAACCACAATAAAGGTTCTTACTCGCAGTCCCCTGTCTCTCTCTATCCCTCTCCCTCTGCCCCATGACTGACCCTGGTGCTTCCTCATATGCCCCCCACCCCCCCATATCACAGCACAGCATGTCTCCTCCTCCTGTGAACAGTAATAACTATTTTCTTAAGGTCAATTATTTCCTGATCTTTTGGCTTTACTATAACTCAAATTTTCTATTTGTATACTATATTTTATGTTTTAAAATTTATTTTTATTGATTTCAGAGAGGAAGGGAGAAAGAGATAAAAACATCAATGATAATGACAATCACAGTTAAGATGTTTAATTTAGTGTCTTTACTAGAGTTAATCAACACACACAGTCTCTGTGTGCAGATTTCTTTTTTTCATTCCTCTTAATAAAATTAACCATTATCACCAGTGCTGTCCGTATTCCCTTACTCTCCTTCCTTAGGGCTGTGGTCATAATAAACTTAAAAGATCTCTTGTTTGTGCCAATATCTCATTACTGTGAGATATTGATGCGAATATTCTAATTGAATCTGATTATAATAAATTAATAAGCCTTCAAAATGCTATAGTAAGATACCTCTACACAATAGAATGGGTTATAAAACCTTGTAAAATTTCAGGAACTTGCCACCTTAAGAAAGGGTCCATGGGTTCAGTAGTATAGAGAATACCTCAGAATATCCTCTTTAAAGTTAAAGCAAGCTGTGGTAGGCTTGTACTGCCCACCATGAAGAAAAAGGTTCAGTGCTTACTGGGACCCTTGGATTTTGAGACAACATGCATCATATTTATGTGTACTTCCCTGACCCATTACTGGATAACTCACAAATCTGCCAGTTTTGAATGGTGCCTAGAATAACTAAAGACTCAGCAGCAGGGAAAGATGCCTTTCAATTTGGAGTCAATCAGCAGACCTGATCGTAACGGAAATGTTTATGGCAGACAGAAATGCTCTATGGAGCTTTTGGAAAGCCCCAACAAGAGAATTAGCACCGATCCCCAAGTTTTGAGAGGAAGTCATGGATCTTTCAGTCACCAACTCTTCTCCATTTGAAAAGTACCCTGTGACTTATTGCTCCCCAGTAGAAACAAAATACCTGCCCATGGGATAACATATAATCATTCATCTCTGACCGCACATAATCAACAGAATATTAACTGATCTACTGAGTCATAAAATTGGATGAATACAGGAGGGTGTCGCTGTGTAATGGAAAAGGAATTTATGAGACTGGACCTGAGCAGGTCTGGAATGCACAGATAACTGCAGAAGAACTGAATTCATCTGATGCTCAGATGGCCCTGTTGTCACTGCTTTACAATCTCTCTCATAACCTACATATATGATTAATGTGATCACAAGGTTAACATCTAAACTAGGACACCCTTGAGAGTGAAAAGTGGCACTACGAATAATTAATAGACAGTGGGTGTAAGTCAGCAGTGTTCTCGACAAACCAGGATCTATCATCATTCTACATATGACCCTTTGACAAACAAAAAAAATGAAAGAAAATGTATAGGTTTAGTTTCTAGGTAATGTAAACCATATGCAAGAAATGGTCAAAATTTGATAGTTCCTACATTGCAGTCCCATTCAGGAATGTCCTTGAAAAGCCATAGTATGGGAACATCCCCTTAGTCAACAGTCTTTGGGAAGAAGAGATACATAACTTCATATAAAAGGAGAGATTTTTCTAGCCAGTTTGGCTCAGTGGATAGAGCATTGGCCTGTGGACTGAGGGGTCCCAGGTTTGATTCTGGTCAAGGGCACATGCCCAGGTTGTGGGCTCAAACCCCAGTAGGGGTCATTCAGGAGGTAGCCGATCAATGATTCTCTCTCATCAATGATGTTTCTATCTCTTTTTCCCTCTCTCTTCCTCTCTGAAATCAATAAACATATATTAAAAAATAAAATAAAAGGAGAGATAGCCTGAGAAACAGATCTGTGATGATCCATGAGTAATCGCTAATCAAGGACTTAGAAAAAGCAAAATTGGAAGATTAGTGACAAGGGAGTTAGGGGTAAGGTATGAACCTCTCAAAACAAGCAAAGAGTGTAAAAATATTTCGATCCCTATAAATGTTTGCCAGTAGACTGTCACCATGAATGAAGCTCTCAAAAAAGAGATGGAGCATATGAACTACTCTGTGACTGCCAGCCATCCAAGTGCCTTCTCAATGGGCCTATTTACAAAGAAGATACTGATTATGGGAAGGGAGCTACCTATTGATTGAATAAGAGATGTTTTCCCTCCCAGGCTAATTTAGCTACAGTTATTGTTCTCAAACTGCCAGAAGTAAAGGCCAATGTTTCACTCTCTTGTTTTATTTCTTGGGGGTACTAACTGGCCACCTGGTGACATGTTGATTAGCTTAAGAGCCTTAAATGATGGAGATGTTGATTAGATAAATCTGATTTTGTTACAGTAAAAATCAATCTCAAACTATCAATGGCTTAAAACAATAATATCAGCAGCAAAAACTACTTCTTGTTCATGTTACATGTGTTCATTGTGGGTCTTCTTCGTTTGGCTTCTTTTCTAATATTCTAATCTGAGGCCAACTGTTAAGGACAATTTCAGCCTGGGATATCCAGCTATTGTGACAAAGAGCAAAATCAGAAGAGGCTGAAACAAATTAATCACATAATTCATTAAAAGTCTCTACTCTCTGTGTTCAAATAGCATAATCACATCCACTCATTTTATTTTGACCAAAACAATCCACATGATGAAGCCCAGTAATAGGGGTGGGAAAGTATACTCTAATACCATGTATCAGGAGAATGGGCAAGTCACATACCAGTATAAGTGTAAGCCAAGAATAAGTAAATGATAAGTGTGTATGTAGCTCTTCCGAGATTATTCTAAGACCTGTTATATACAGACGGCTGAGTGACCACAACAGGAAACACAAAAGGCTGAGAGTTCCTCGGTCATCTGTCTGCAGTCCCAGTCCCAGCATGAAGTGAGTCTAGAATAGTGTTTAGAGAGGTTATATTGATTATGGAAATGTACTGCTACCCACTCGCACCACTTTTCTTCTCTGTTTCATCTTCATTTTCTGCATCTTTGTTATTTAGGCTGTTTCTATGGTTTCATTGTTGCTTTACTATTGTAGTATACTGCTTTGGAAATGTTTATAAAATGGTATTGCTAAAAACTCTCCATATAGTATTTGAACTCTTTAGAGTAAGCAAAGGGCATTGGAATATAATTCTTTTACAGAGAAAGGAGCTGATATCTGTGACAATAATTCAGTATTCCACAAAATGAGAGGCAACCACTTCACCCCACCCTGTAAATACACACAGAAATAGACATATATTTACCAGCTCTACCCATAATTCTTCTGCTAGGACTTCCATATATGCAATTATAAAATGCCTTCTCAATTGTCAGGATATTCCATACAAAATATCCTTTGATCAAGAGACATATGTTATAGCAATGCAAAAATGACACTCAGAATTCATAGGTCTTACCACATCTTCCATCACTACCACATGTTTGATAGCATATCCAATAGTCTACAAGATTGGGGTATCAATCAAAAGGATGTATTATGTGCCTTAAGCCAGTAGTCAATATACAATGTAATCTTTTCCATAGGTAGCATGTGTTTAAGAATCAAAGAATAGAATTGGTAGTGATTTCTCTCACTATTAAAGTCATAACCTATTGGAATGATTTTAGCTCTTAATCTCCATTATACAGGCTCCCTGGTTATTTAGATTTCTGTACTCACAAAATGAATACTCTCACCAGGAAACACCATTATGATTTTATTAAATTGGAAGCTGAGACTGCACTCTGATCAGTCTGTGTTCACTACTATTTCTTTGATCCCACAGGCAAAGAAAAGATCATTGTATTACTTGAAGTGACTGATCCTGATTTCAAAGGAGAAAATTTCCTTCTGCAACAAGGGGAAAAAAAGACAATAATTCTTTTTTTCGTGATTCACAAGGTTCCCCTTAGTAATGCCTTAACCAATAGTTCAGGTCAGTGGGAAAAATACAGGAGGATAACCAAAGACTTAAATCCTATAGAAATAAAGATTTGAGTTACTCCACCAGATAAACAATGACATTCAAATTGGGTGTGATTAGAGGTTAGGAGCACATAAATTATGGTAGAAGAAGGTACCCGTGATTACTATGGCCAGCTAATAAAGTAAAAATGATTACATTTGTGTTTATGGTAATTGTTCCTTTTCTTTCCTTTTTCTGGTAGTATCTAGTACTCAGTGTAGCTTCTAGGGCTTTTTGTGTCCTTTGTATTAGGGACACACATTTTTCACCTGGAGAAATGATGAATGGGTGCCAAGAGATGAATTATGCTCTATATTTTTCCATCTCCCTTTCCAATATGGCCCTCATTCCTTTAAAACCTACTCTTTGACAATTTGGAACTGTATAAAATGCATCATCTCACATATAAATCAATTTATGAAAGTTAGTAAAAGGACTTATATTTTGCTATTACATTTTAACTCTCATAGTAAGCATCCACCACAAAAGAGGCATTGAATCATCCAGTAGACAAAGCAACCTGGCCAGGTGATGCCAGACAGCCTCTGTCATTAGCCATGGCCAATGTTGGCAAATTTCTCTTAAATGGAGTAGACATGGTGTAGTGCCATGGATGGAGGCCAGGCATGGGCTCAACAGTATGGATTCTCTTACCAAGGCTACACCAGCTACTGCTACTGCCAAGTCTCCAAACTTCTAGCAACTGGAACCAATTCTGGAACCTCAATGAAACATCCTAGAGGCTGATCGTAGTAATAAGTTTTGTAGTTTGTCTTATCTTCCTCTTGATAGTTTTCTCAAAGAAAGAGATGAACCATAATCCTAGAAGGGCTGTTCCCAGATGAGGTGAAATTATAAGTTGCAAAAGGATTAGGATGTGGTGGAAGTTATGATGCACCTCTCATTGCTGCTGCTAGGGCTGGACCAATCACTTCCTCAGCTCCTGGCATATTGGTGCTAATGGCTAACGGCTAATTCTCTCTTTAGTGTTATATGACGTATGTGGGTCTTTACTTATTGTGGTAGAGATTCAGCAAATCATTTTAATCGAAAGGTTAATATTTTCCATTCCAGAGAAACTTCTCCTATCATTGCTTTGGCTATTTTCTCATAATTTTCTCCTTTTCTTTCTGGAATTAATAGTAATTGGATGTGTTTTATTTTTTCTCTTCTATTTTCCATTTCTTTGTCTTTTTCCTTACTTACAAAGCATTAAATTGGTAAGTGGTAAAAGTAAGAGGTTTAATTACTAGAAATAAATTTAACAAAATACCACCCCTTTCCATCTTTCACATCAACCACTGATATTGAAGATAGTGGGAATTGTATAATTTTGCCCAGATTGATGGCTACATGAAGCAGAACTTTCCTGTCAAGTTGTAATAGACACGTAGCATAAATGAGAAATAAACCTGTCTTTGATATCTTTGAAATTTGACATTGTTATATCAGTGCCATTTGGTTGAAGGTGATCAGAAACAACCATAGTAAGCAAAGTTGAGGTTCTGGTTACTTGTTGCAACAAAGTAGACCACATACAGTGGAGAACTGTGGGGAATGTTAGTATTTGGGTGTAGGATAAAGTTGTTCATGGGTTTTGGGCTGATGTTAGGTAATTTGGGGAAGGCTTTAAATAATCAAGCAGGCTTTTCTCTGGATTTGGGTGTTTTCAGTAAGCAGAGGTATAATTCTATGTTTTAGTATCTCAATTTCTTTCATAATTTAGAAGGCAAGAAGAAGAGAAGAGCTATAATTGGTAAAGCAGCAGTTACATAACTAGTCAAACAAGGGGGATGTTTAGATATGATCATGTTTTACACAGATTTCTTTTTTTTTTCTGTGCTCAGACATGATTACAAAGTGGTCTTGTTTTCATCTTGCTTTGTCATGGTTAAAATAACCTTGTCTAATGTTAGTGTTCTGTGAAATTGTTTATGTCCAGCATGATAATGCTACATCTTAGCCGTTAGAGCCAGGCCAGCTTCCAGTTCCCCTCTTTTGTCTAAGGCCAAAGTCAGGAGAGAGGACCTTAATCCAAGACATCCACATCTTTACCATTGCCAAAATTTTGCTGATGAGGAAGTTGCCCAGATAATGTGCCTGTTTTTGCCCTGGACTTAGTCTCCTGCTTCATATGTTGCAGAACAAATTGTTTAATCACATGACTTGACATTGGCTGTGCAGTTGCATTTAAGGCTCTAGATAGGATATGTAGACTAACTACAACACAGGAAAATATCAGAAATAAAATGGTTGTATTAGTTCTTGTAAAAGTCGCCAAAGCAAAGGAACTAGATGATCCACAAAGGCAATAAAAAACATATCTGAAAATACAAGCTTTCTTTGAGAGGTATATTTTTTTCTTGGGCCTAGTCATGAACTATATTCTATTTGGCATATCTTATTTAAATAGGTTTAGCAAGAAGCATTTGCTATAGCACAACTTCCCCTTCCATTAGTAAACTGAGAGGCAATTATCCTATAGAATAAAAACCTAATATTCTGTGTTCGGTCATCTGGTCGGCCATTCAACCAATCAAAGCGTAATATGCTAATGATATGCTAAGGCTGCTCAACTGATTGCTATGACATGCACTGACCACCAGGGGGCAGACAGTTGACCAGTTGACCAGTCGCTATGATGAGCACTGACCACCAGAGGGAAGATGCTCCAACTGGTAGATTAACTTGCTGCTTGGGTCCAGCAGATCAGGACTGAGGCGAGACAGGCTGGACATGCCCTGGAGCCTTCCTGCTGTCCCCTCAGGCCGACCAACCTCCTGCGTCCCTCCCCAGCCCCAATCCTGCACTGGTGGGGTCCCTCGGCCTGGCCTGCACCCTCTTGCAATCCAGGCTGAGGGACACTCCCCTTCCCACCTCCCATCCGAGTGCAAGAATTCATGCACCAGGCCTCCAGTATGATTATAAGGACGCTTATGATAACATTGAGTCTACTCACATAACTCAGGAAGATCTCTCATTTCAAAATCCTTGATCATATCTTCAAAGTCCATTTTCTACATAAGGTAACATTCACAAATTCCTGGGATTAGAACTTTCACATCTTTGTGGGACCATTATTCAACTTGTCACTGTTACCCTCTTGCCCCTAAGCATTCACATCCATTTCACATACAGAGTGCATTTACCCTGTCCTGATGTCCCAAATAATCTGAACACATTACAATATCAAGTCACATTAAAATCTCATGTATTGCTAGCTCAAAATACCCCAATTCTTATTATCTAAACCATCTAAAGTAGGTAGGTGAGCTCTGGGTATATTTCATCCTGAGGAAATATTTTTCTCCATCTCTAGACCTGTTAAGTTAGAAAAAAGTAATTTACTTTCCAAATAAAAGTGCAAAACAGGCATAGAATAATTGTTATGAATATTCTCATTCAAAAAGGGAGAGAAAGAAAAAAAAATGGAATCACCAGTCTCCAGCAATTTCAGACTCTATCAGAACTATGTTAGGTCTCAAGGTTTGGGAATAATCTTCTGTGGTCTCTGACTCCATACTCTCGGACCATGGCTCTGCTCTCAGAGTCATCTTCCCATTTTCATGAGAAGTAACATGTATTTTCAGCTGAATAGCTGTATCTTAAACCTATATATGCAACACAAATTGCAGAATAAATTGTTTAATCATATGACTTGACATTGGCTGTGCAGTTGCATTTAAGGCACTAGATAGGATATGTAGAACATATATAATTTATATATGTAGAACATATATAAATTATATATGTAGAACATATATAAATTATAAAAATGCAAACAATACAGAGTATAAAATTAAACATCAAATATCCTTATTATATGTACCACCCCAATACCTACTGCTTCTACTAAGGAAACATTGGAATTATAAGTTTGATTCTTATTTTCCAGATGTCTTTTTATCACTTTACATATATATGTAAAATATAGAGACAGATAGATAGATAGATAGATAGATAGATAGATAGATAGATAGATCTAGATAGATGATAGGTACAATTGGTCCGAATATTTTAAATACTATTAGAAGATAGTATTTGTCCAATTTATTTGCTAATGTCTTCTCTGTGATCTATAGAAATAAAATTTCCACAGAATGTGCCAAGATTAATAAAAAATTGTCAAAGTTTTAGGTTGTTCCAAAGAAAATGTCAATATTTCCATATTTTAAAAATGTTTCAAATAGTTCAAAGTATTCTAATTTCTAGCTCAGTCTTCTTTTTGCAATAATTATACTTTAGCTTTACTTTTGCCATTATCCCACCTGCCTACTCATCTGTCCCCAAGGACAGTGTGTCTTTCACATTATATCACATAGGGGTAGTACATACCATGGATATATCACTGCCCAACAAAATGTAATACTGCAGTATTCATGAAATGTTCCATCTATTTCTTTAACAGCAGAAGCTCAATTATTTAAAGTAGAATTGGCAGCTAACACAGAAGTGTGAAATCAGTGTTAGCATCCACAGAATAGTTCTTCATATTGCATTTTAGTCACACTCTCAGTTTTTCCTCTCACTGCTCTAGTGTAAGATATTCTTTTCTTTTTTTCCCCTTTAGCAGGTGTTACTAAGAGTCAGTTTTCAAGCTATGTTCTTTGCTGAATTTTTGAAAGATGTTTAACCTTAACAGAGATTTTGAAGAAGGGCTTCTCTGTGAGAACTAAATGTTGTTTGACATCGGTCACATCAGGATTCTTATGGGTATTTTCCATCTTGTGCAATCTGTAGAGATCTTAATAGCACAAAACTGGGAGGACCACATATTCTAACAATGCAGGCTGCTTAAATTACCATTTCCACTACATTTTCCTTCTTCTACAGTGTTGAACGTAACAACACAAATTGCCATAAACAGAGTGTGCCCTGTTGAGAGAAGAGTTCACAGATGGAATAAAGCATTTCTGTACTCTTCATGCATTCATTCTGTTGTATGCCAAATACTGTCCTTTGAGCCATAGGGGGGTTTATTACAAGATTCTATGTATTACATGTAGTGAGTAGAAGTACAGGCAGATGTATTAATACATTAAAAAACCATATAGTTCTACCACAAACTTATGGAGAGGAAGAGAAATCGCAACAATTCAATGGTTCTCTTGACCTCCAAAGTAAGGCAATCAACAACACTAAAAATTTAGCCAAATGAAATTGGATTTCCTAATGTGTGCACTAATACACATTAGTGAGTTAAAAATACTTAGACTGAGGCCGAGTCAGACATACTCTGGGAAGCTCCATATCCCAGAAAAATGAAAAAATTTAAAAGATTATTGAATGAAAAAGGACAAATGAAACTTTCTTGGGTGATGGAAATGTTCTCTATATTAATTGGAATGACAATTCATGGATTATTACATTTGATGAAACTCTAAACTTCATATTTAAAATATGTGCATTTTTGTTGGGGTCCAGCCCCAGAGGGTCCAGGGGTTCCCAAAGGTGTGGACGGAGCGGCAGAGAAGGAAAGACATGGAGGCAGTGTTCAGGTGATCACCATAGCCAGGTTCTTCTTCTTATTGTCATCTAACATCTGTATTTATACTATTTGGTCCCAATCCTATCCATTCTGTTCAAAAGGCCAGGGGGCTTCCCATCTCCATTCAAAGGTTACTCTATTGTTCCACTAAGCTACAAGGAAGTAACTGAAGGGGGTTATTCTAAGTAAAGATTATGTAGCTTAAGCGTGATTGTTAGGAGTTAAAGTGATCAACCACCCCTCTGGCACTCAGTTAAAGGGTTTACTGATAAAAATCCTCACCTGGGGAAACAGCCTTTCTTGGAGAGGCGACCTTGCTTAAAACACATAGGGCTTAAGAAGGGGAGCAAACATATTAAGAACAGTATGCCATATACGCCAGGTCCCTTGAAACATCCCAGCAGCGACTGTGTCAAGCAGCCAGGGTGGATCGGCTTCCAGCACATTTTATCACATATAAGTTATCAATTAATAGATAACAGGATGCAATGGAAAAAGAATGCAAATACATGTGAGCTTGCATGCAAGATGAGATAGTAGTGTGTCCCAAAATATATTTAAAATGCATGGGAGAATGTATTTACCAATGTTATCGCCAATAAGAGTTTAATCTCCAACATTTACAGGGAACTCATACAACTTAACAATAGGAAGATAAACAATCCAATCAAAATATGGGCAAAGGACCTAAATAGACACTTTTCAAAAGAGGACATACAGAAGGCCAAGAGACATATGAAAACACGCTCAAAGTCAATAATCACCCGAGAGATGCAAATCAAAACGACAATGATGTACCATCTCACACTGTCAGGATGGCTATCATCAACAAATCAACAAATGACAAGTGCTGGTGAGGATGTGGAGAGAAAGGAACCCTCGTGCACTGCTGGTGGGAATGCAGACTGGTGCAGCCACTGTGGAAAACAGTATGGAGTTTCCTAAAAAATTAAAAATGGAACTCTTACTTGACCCAGTAATCTCACTTCTAGAAATATATCCCAAGAAACCAGAAACACAAATCAGAAAGGATATATGCACCCCTATGTTCACAGCAGTACAATTTACAATAGTTAAGATTTTGGAAACAGCCTAAGTGCACATCAGCAGATGAGTGGATTAAAAAACATTGGTACATCTACACAATGGAATACTATGTGACTGTAAAAAAAGATAGTGACTACACAATGGAATACTATGCTGCTGTAAACCATTTGCTACAGTGTGGATGAACTGGAGAGCATTATGCTAAGCGAAATAAGCCAGTCAGAGAAAGATAAATATCACATGATCTCACTCATTTGTGGAATATAATGAACATCATAAACTGATGAACAAAATTCCATCAGATCTGTCCTATGTCAGAGTTCTTGGTCCGCTTCCCACCCTCTGGCTCCATGGATTAAAAATAAATAATAATAAGGCTGGGGAGTGTTGGGGGGGGGTAAGAGATCAATTGAAGGACTTATATGCATGCATATAAGCATAACCAATGGACACAAGACACTGCGGGGGAGCGGTAAGGGCATGTGCTGGGGGGTAGGGGAGGCTGGGGTGAAGGTCAATGGGGGGAAAGGAGACATATGTACTACTACTTGTAATACTTTAACCACTAAAAAAAAGAAAAAAAACACAATATTCTTTTTTGAACAAGAGATAAATCAGCCAATTTCTCAAACACTACTGGTACCAATGTAAATTGCTAAAATCACTTGGGGGAAAAAAACTGACAGTTGAACACATGCATGTTGTATAGTCAAGTATTTTTACTCCTGAATGTATTCCCAACAGAAACATGTATATATGTTCATCAAAAGTCATTTGCTAGATTTACCACTATTAGTAAAAGCCAAAAGTTAGAAAATGACCACATTTTACCAACAGTAGTATACACAAGTAAATTATATTTTCAGAGTAAAGCATTATAAAATAATGGGAGTGAATGATTTACAACTATACACAACATAATGGATGCATATCCACAACATAATTTTGAGCAAAAGAAGTCATACAGACCTATCATGTAAAAAATATCATATCTACATATATAAAACCTTAAGCGACCGGACGACCGGATGACCAGACGACCGGACGACCAGCCAGTGGTCCAGTCGCTATGATGCACACTGACCACCAGGGGGCAGATGCCCAATACAAGAGCTGCCCCCTGGTGGTCAGTGCACTCTCACAGCAGGAGTGCCACTCAGCTGACCAACGGGTGGCAGCATGAGCATCTCCCACGGATACTCCCCCTGCACATGCCTCCTCCCCCTCCACCCCCACAAGCTGGCAGATAAGGCTGAGCTGTGGCAGCTCAGAGGTCCACTGATCCCCACAGGCCAAGCTGAGGGACCCCACCGGTTCATGAATCCATGCACCAGGCTTCTAGTATTTATATAATGTACAAAAACAGATCAAGTCAATCCATACCATAAAGAGGCAAATAGTGGCTTGGTGTAGAGAAGGAAAGATAGTGACTATAAGTGTGTAATGGAGATTCTTTAAGATGAGAGAATTGTGTTAAATGACCTATATGGTTATTTCTACCTCCAACATTTTTTGAATAGTTGTTTAAGATAAATATAATAGTTTAAAATATTTTAATTTTAATGCAATTCAAAATATAGAATGGTGATATAATGTTTAACGTTTTTATTGAATTACAAATACTCTCTTACTTATTTATCAAAAGGGAAAGATGATTTGTTAAATTCTTTATCCCTTTGGCCTTAGCAATAGCTAACATATTGATTAAATTGCAATTGAAGTCTATTGAAGAGCAAAGGAAACCTCAAAAGTTGCCTAGTGCCAGACGCATTTTTGTGGGCCTTCATCTCTCTAAATTTCAATGTGATTTCATTACATGAGGTTTAAAATATTTATGTAAGGCTTCTGTTTAGGAGAACAATTATCCCATCTTCATTTTTATGATTTCTATATGCCACGTTAACTGCATTGGTATTGATTCAGATAATAAAGTGACAATCAGTAGTCAATGAATTGGATAATAGTCATATGAACGTGTGGGCCTATTGTCTATCTGCTTTTACATCCATGTTTTTATTTCAGCTCCCAGGACACCTTTCTTTCACAAACCATTAAGTTTCTCAGTGTGTGGAGGCTTTTAGATTATTTAGCCTACAATAAAACAGCCCATTCAGTATAATCTCTAGAAAAGGTAGGCCACATCTGAAATGATTTTTATTTATTCCTCTTTTTTATAGCAATAAAATGATGTCTATTGGTTTTATAAATGCATGAATAAACATTTTAGGAAAACTTTCAGGCATCGTGACTTTTAATTTTTGTTCTCATTCCTGAGCCAATATATTTATACATTAGGATTCTTCTCACTGCCAAAAACAACAACAAAACAAAATAAAAATTAAAGGTCTCTTATTGAAAACTATAAATGTTAGGAAAATAATAAACTTAACGGAACAAGAACTATTAACATGTATAGCAGCCATCTATCATCAATTTTCGCTTCTGAACGCAATCTAGCCATCCTTCTAGTAAGCAGAGGATTCCTGTTTCCATCAAACCGCTGTCATAGCTACTATGAGCCTGGTTTGGTGGGTTGGAAAAGACAACTCTTGTGAGACTCACCCTTACCCTGTCATTTCCTAAAGCAAATTTGAAGAGTCCAGAGTCACGTGGGGCTACAGCATCTTTGCCATAGACTCACTCATCTTTCTAGCAACGACTTGGCTTGAAAAGTTTCATAGTCACAACATTCATGTGCATAAAACTGAACTCATCATCCTCTCAACTCTGTTTTTCATAAAGGACACAAATTCCCTGAGTTCATGTTCCTAGGAGAAAGGATCAAGCTACTGGTCACAATTATTCCTGTTTATCTTTGCTTCTTATGTAATTGGTGCATTTTTAAGAAGAAACCAAGTAAGCTTGCCTCACTTATTTTAGGGTTTCTCTTATTCAGTCTGTAGAGAGGATCTCTCAGCTCTGCTATCCCACAATGCATCTCTGAGTGAGGTGTCCCAATAAAAACTCACCCTAATACTGGGTGGATAAATCTGTTTAATTCAGAGGTAAAGATTAGAAGTTCATGGTGCCCACACGTGAATTGATACACTTCAATTCTGCTTTATCTATAATATAATTACTATTTTGAACTCCAATCACTCCTATACCTATCTTTCTATTTGGGGGTGAGAGAAGGGTGGTAGAAGGGAGTTAGAAAATGGCAGGCTCACCAAACCTGTGTGTGTGTGTGTGTGTGTGTGTGTGTGTGTGTGTACTTTTATTTTATAGAGATATAATTAAAATACCATTTTATTTACCTTTTTAAAGTGTACAATTCAGTGGATTTAGGTATATTCACAAAGTTGTGCAACCATCCCCACTATAGAACTCTAGGATATTTTATCATTGGAAAAAAGAAATGCCATACCTATTATGGCAAAAACAAACAAACAAAAAATAGTAACTCCCCCTCTACCTTCTCTTCTATTCCCCACTCCCTGGCAACTACTAATCTACTGACTCTATGGCAGCGGTTCTCAACCTGTGAGTCGTGACCCCTTTGGCGGTCGAACGACCCTTTCACAGGGGTCGCCTAAGACCATCCTGCATATCAGATATTTACATTATGATTCATAACAGTAGCAACATTACAGTTATGAAGTAGCAACGAAAATAATTTTATGGTTGGGTCACAACATGAGGAACTGTATTTAAAGTGCCAGAAGGTTGAGAACCACTGCTCTATGGGTTTGCCTACTCTGGACACTTCATAAAAATGGAATCATACACTATGTGGCCTTTGGGTCTGGCTTTTTTCACTTAGCCTAATTTTTTCAAGATTCATGCATGCTGTAGCATGTATCACTACTTCATTCTTATGGTTGAACTAAAGGCCCAGTGCACAAATTCGTGCACTGGGCGGGTTCCCTCAGTCTGGCCTGCGGGGACCGGGCCAAAGCTTGCTCTCTGACATCCCCCAAGGGGTCCCGGATTGTGAGAGGGCGCAGGCCAGGCCGGGTAGGGCTTCAGGGCATGTCCGGCTCATCTCACCCAGTCCCAATCGGCTGGACCCCAGCAGCAAGCTAACCTACCAGTCGAAGTGTCTGCCCCGTGGTGGTCAGTATGCATCATAGTGACTGGTTGAATGGTTGAAAGAACTGTCGGACACTTAGCATATTAGGCTTTTATTATATAGGATAATGTTCTATTGCATTGGTATCCTCATTTTGTTTATCCATTTATCAGTTGATAGATACTTGGTTTGTTTCAATTTTTTGGCTTCTATGAATAATGCTGCTATGAATATTTGTGTACACATTTTTTCATGGTCAGATGTTTTCAATGATCTTTGGTATAAAACGCCAGTAGGAGAGAAGATGATAAAACTGGACTGGAGCAATGGTGGAGGAGGTGAAGAAGGTGCTCATAGTGTGGAAAATTGAAAAAGGAGTCATTGGGAGGCACATTGAAGTAAAGAGTGAAGTAGAAAAATGTTTTACAAACGCAAAGGAATACAGGATATGGACAGAGAGGTACTTCAGAGATTCAGACCTCAAAGGCAGTACTTTCGACTAACAATTAGATGCAAATTGCAGCTATTCCAGTGAGGATAAAAACAGAATTAGATTGTTTAAAAAAACTATAGGCAGGAGAGATGGAAGAGTCTCCACATAAATATTTAGTTTCTCAATGATGATGATACGAAATCAGACTGAGAGGCTTTAGATTTTGAGCTGAAGATGATCAATAAGGTGGTAAGCAGGAATAAAAGTTTTCACAGGCAAATTCATGTCAATTAATAGTGCTGCCTGGAAAACTGAGAATGATTCTAAGGCTGGGCCAGGTTCAGCAGGAAAGGGTGATCTATGAGAATGGAGAAAGATAAGGAATTTCTTAGCAGTAGAAAGATTACAAAAAGTATAATAAAAGGGAATGGAAATCCTAGGCTACCATAGGGGAGGGGCGAGGACTAATAATCAGGCAAAGTTATGTAAACTACGTGTAGTGTAAAACTCTCTTTTTCAAAACCTATGCAATGGTGATGATAGGAGAAGCAGGAACGAGAGACTCTATAAAAAGGAATTGATCAAATTGGATGGAGGTGAGAGGAAGACTTGGATTTACAAGAGGTAGAATTTTTTAAGGAAATCTATACTAATAAAAGGGTAATATGCTAATTAGACTGGATGTCTTCCAGACATCATTCTGGACATCCTTCCTGACAAAGCCGGGGCCTGGGCGAAGTTGCCCATGGTCCCAGGTGCCTGCGGCCAGCCAGAGGGAGGGAAGCCAGGTCCTGGTTGCCTGCTGGTGGCTGGAGGAGGGAAGCCTGGGTCCCAGGTGCTGGAGTAAAGCCGGCGCCGGCAGCTGGGGGAAGGAATGCCTACTCTTGCACGAATTTTTGCACATCAGGCCTCTAGTGAGTTAAATAAAAGTTTAGAGAAATTATAACTCAGAGATTTTTATGAGAATGAGTTTTGTTGTGAAAAGCTGGGCCTCTTTCCTGCTTCAATGTCATATGGCTGTGTGTTGGGAACCTAGGGGAGGATATTATCTTCTCCAAATTTTCCTAAAAGGTGAAAATAAAGGGTTGGATTTTGTTTAATTGCAATAAAACATCTCCCCCCCCAGATATCTTACCCTCTGAGGAGAGTTAGATTTGCCACACAAGTTATCATTAAGCCCCATTACTTTTCTTAAGCTGTTTTTAAGTTGTTTTGTGTTGATTTCCATTACATAAATACCATCAAAGCAAAAAAACATAGGATTTGATTATCAGTTAAAATGTCAGTTGAATTAAAAATCAGTGGGTGGAAAAGCTCAAGAGCCACTTATGATTTTAAAATGAAGACAAACCCAGTTGAGTAAATAAATGTTGCTTTTAAACATCACATTACTGTTTCTACCCCAGCTAAAGGAAATGCTATTACGGATGGTCCTTCCAGTACTGAAATTACTGTTGTTCATAATTTTGACATGTCTTTCTAAAGCACATGACCCATTTTAAAGGGAATCTGGGCAGGATGCACTTGTATTACCAAATGTCAACAGAAAAAAAAACCTCTGTCCTTTTATTCACAGATATGCGGCTAGTTTCAGATCACACGGAATATTAATATTCTACAAGTACCTAGGGAACCATAATAGCCATGTCTTAGGTGAAATTCAAGTGTGATATGAGTGGCATTATTTTTCCAGACATAAATACATTATGTAATGAGGTCACTATTGATAATACAGTCTTTCCTGTGATAGTATTAGCTGATTGCAACGCTTTTTCTAAAGCTGAAATGATTCACAAATATATTTATATTATACAATTACTAATGAGCCCATGGGAAGCCTGTCAGTAAGAACTTCCTCTCATTCTCACACTTCATGGATTCCTAAAGAAGACTTATGCTCATTCAACAATAGAAGAAATATACTTGGCCATAATAAAAGTTATAGTTCTAATTCCCCAGATGTAAAAGAGGCAGGCCTGTCATTAGCAGCCTTCTCTTTTCTTCATACTGCCCAAATACATTGTATTATCAAGATATAAGGCTGTAATTTTATAACAAATAAAACATTGAAGTAGCTTGTAGAAATAAAACACTCCAGAAAACAATATGATTGTAATATGATAGAATAAGATATTAGTGATGTAACTAAATTTGTACGTGACAATGACTATCATTTTATTATTTAGCATCTCCTCAGAATGGAGACAATGTGCTAAGAGCTGAATGGGATATCACACACACACACACATTTTCTCTAGAAATTTATATGTTGAAAAGCCTAAGAAGGCAAATTTGAATTCAACGTATACTGGATTTAACACGCACATAAAATAAAAACGCAACATAATATTATTGATTCACTTACAAGTGTATAAGACTTCAGTAAAATAAAAAAAGTAAAAACTTAGCATAAAAGATCAGAATCTGAAATCACATATTTATGGTTCAGTTAAAACTCAAACATTAGGGAAGAACTGTGTATTTACTCAGAGTACTCAGTCTAAAGGATGCAGTAGATACTTGCTTCTATGCAAATGTATAAATTTATATTTTAGTTGTGTGGCTAAAGATAAGTGTTAGTAAGAAAGACAATTATTAGATTCCTGAATTGTGTTTTAAAGATTTATTTCCAAAGTTAATTAAGTTCTATTTTCTGCTTTGTTATGATCCTACTAGTACAGCCTACAACGTGATAACAATTGGCACCAACATTTCATTGGCTTCCAATAACATGCATGCATTTGTCACTCACACTACAGGGCCATGCAGGTCAGCTCTGGCTTTGCTCCCTGTCCTGTCATTCTGGGGCTCACGTTAAGGAGCAGCCCCTCCCCCAGACAATGCACGTCTCCCGAAAGATAGACAAGAAGCATGGTAAGGAACCTGCTGGCAAAAGCAAGACTTCCATGTGGTGGTGAAAAAATCCTCCATGGCAAAGGAGACCCATAGGGAGCAAAGTAAATCTACTAACAGTAAATCGAGACATCCCAATAATTAATATACATTTTCACTTGACACCCTCATCTGAGTGAGGAGGCAGGGGATTTGGATGGGAAGCTGAAATGGACAAATGTTTTTAAAATATATTTTTATTGATTTCAGAGAGGGAGAGGGAGAAAGCGATAGAAACACCAGTGATGAGAGAGAATTGTTGATCGGCTGCCTCTTGCAGGGACCACACTGGGGATCTGACCTGGACTTGAACTGTGATCTTCTGGTTCATGAGTCAAAGTTCAACCACTGAGCAACACTGGCCGGGCTAAAATGGACAAATTTTAACTGCTTTTTAAATCTTAACACAATGTTAAATCTCTGGCCCATCTCCTATGTTTTTAAGTTGTCTTATTAGTTACTGCCTCTGTTTTTAATTAAATCCCTCATCTCTGTATGTTATGCTGTTTCCTGATAAACTGGCTGCTGTTTTCTGTTTATGTCTTCAGAAGAGTGATTTGACCACTGCTCGCGCTCTCTCTCTCTCTCTCTCTTTTTAAGGAAACTTGGGTTGCTTTAATGTGCTTCTAATTTCTGGTTTAATTAAATCCCTCATCTCTGTATGTTATGCTGTTTCCTGATAAACTGACTGCTGATTTCTGTTTATGTCTTCAGAAAAGTGATTTGACCACTGTTCTCTCTCTTTCTCTCTCTCTCTCTTTTTTTAAAGGAAAGTTGGGTTGCTTTAATGTGCTTCCAATTTCTGAGAAGCTCAATAATTACAATTATTCTGGACAACAAAAGGAAATAAGACCGTGCTTACAGATCTTTTCCTGCCTTGACCACTGTTCTTTCCCTGATGAATCTAACCAAAACTTCTCAGGAAGATAGACCAGAGATCCTCTTTTGGCATACAGGATGTATTTATATACTACAAACTGTGCATTTTTTCTTTAAGATCCATTAATGGAATTATTATGTAATATTTTTCTGAAATAAATAGATCTTATTAGAAATATAAGTATCTTCACTTTAATACCATCTACCAGAAATTTACACAGACAAGCTGTGTAGCTGACCTATTTTGTTATTCCCAATGAATAAATGTGCATGAGCAAATTTATAGCTTTAGACCAAATTGGTTGGAAGCATTCTTTTATTTTAAAGGTGAGTATTGATTAGTACATCTGGAAAATTTATTTTTCAAGCGTAC
Organism: Myotis brandtii; assembly: GCF_000412655.1. Classification (NCBI taxonomy): domain Eukaryota; kingdom Metazoa; phylum Chordata; class Mammalia; order Chiroptera; family Vespertilionidae; genus Myotis; species Myotis brandtii. The sequence continues at coordinate 6,856,810 of NW_005356870.1, read as the reverse complement.
AATACTGACAGATCTTTTACAACAGAACAAATTAAGGAACATGAAAAACAAAAAAGGTATAAGACCTAATGGCTTTTTATTGTACATAACAACTGTTTTATTTAGGGTCCTTTTTAATGAGAATACATAAAATAGTATAAGCTAAGGATAGTGACTTTGCCAATTACACACTTATAGACATAGTGTGTCTTTTCATCTGCCTGATAGGCTGTATCTCATAACCCGGGGTGACAGGCGAGGTGTGTTACAGTCCAGGAATCCCCCGTCCTCCTCCTGTTAGTTACTGTGTTCTCAGAAATCATAAAGCCCCATTTTTTTCTCGCCTTTAGTGTATTTTGCTCACAACATAAAGCAACTATTATTTATAAAAATTATTTACATCTTGTTAGAAGAGGGGCATCAGCTTCTGATCACAGGTGGGGGAACTAGGATGGGATGGATATGACACTGATGAACCCTTTATTACAGGCGTCCCAGTAATTTTCCCCAAATTATCCTTAAATATTAGGCACATCTCCCAATAGAGAAATAATCTTATTGTATCCTTAACTTCATTACAGCTTGTTTTTCCCCTGTTTGCATAACTATAATGTGTTGGTTCACAAACTGGTGCCATACATGGACTGCAAGGAAGGACCCAAGAAAGAGGCAAACTGTCCAGGTCATAGGAGGCCGGTGTAATAAGTAAGGGAAGCTAACCTATGAGGCTTGTCTCGGGCAGCTGCAAGAGGAATAGATCTCTTCACCACCCAGGAGAATCTTAAAAGTTTATATAGAAGCCTTAACTGTGTTCACTCAATATACCATCCAGATGGTCTCAACCACACACTCTCTCAGGGTTGTGTCCTTCAAAATGGCTTTGACTGTGGGAAGGGTGGGCACAATGGATGTACCAATGACAGGGGAGAAGGTGACTGCCTGCATTTAGCTGGTAAGTCAACCATTGGCAACATTCTCTCCATGACCTCCTGTTGGAAGCTACCCATTGTCTTCACTATCAGAGAAGTTTAAACAAGGAGCCAGGAATGCTGGTGAACCTTGAGCCCTGGCAAGGGCCAGAGCTATGCACTGATTGTTTAGTCGAGACAATGGTGGCTCAAGCAATTTCCTGACCAAATAGTCTGAGAGTAAATCTTTACTAATATTTACTGACCTTTAAGATAGTCTGTCTGTTACCAGAATTGCCTGCCTGACTAAGGGCTATATGTGTAACCAAAATTGAATAAAAGGTTGGCAAGGCCTGGGCACCAGTGGAATTCCTTCCTTCCCCTTGCATTGGGCTTCCCGCCTGGCCCCCAATATTTCCAAATTATTATTTCTTGTCTCATCTCTGTCATTTGCGCGCGGCCCTTTTCCAGATCCCGAACCCTGAACCACGCGGGACGTGGCTCACACAACCTCCTCCAAGGTAATATGACTGGACTGAGTTATAAGAGCATCTGTTTCCATCACAATCCTGAGATATAATGTGAAGTCTTCCACTAGCTTGAGGCTATGGTCATGGTCAATTCTTCCTTCTCAAATTCTGTTCTCCATTCAACAATGTCATTTAAAATAGATCTGTGATTCTATGCACAGGTCCACTTCTGTGCACTGGGGAAACAAAATAAATGCCGGCAACATTCCTGATCTTCACCTTCTCTTCAGGAGTAGTGGTGGGTGTGGAAATAGGGTCAAGAATGGCAGGAAGAGTAGTTCTGCTACAGCAGCGATTTTCAACCTTGACGTCTCATGGCACACAAACTAATTACCAAAACCCTGACCAAAAAAATAAATATCTATAATTTTCATTCATTCACACCAGATGGCTATTGTTGTGTTGGCTGTTGTCCTTTTCTATTTGTCAGTCTCAGGGAAAAGAAATCAGTGCCCCTGACTAAATAGACAGGTATTGCATGTTTTCAAAATTCTTGTGGCACACTGGTGGAAAACTGCTATGCGACAGTTTGAGTCAAATGTCTGAAAAACTGCTTTGGCTAGAGTGAAAAGAAGGGGGATGCGCCTGGGGGAGTGTTTTACTGAAGAGGAAAATATTGAAATAGTTTTGGCATATTTACTTCTATCACGGAATTATTTCCATCTTTCCTATTGTTTTGAGTTCAATAGCATTTTCTTAGGATTTTCCTTGCAAATTCCACTGAGGCTCATTTTCTCATTAGTCTTATAAAATGCTACATGCATTTGTGCCTTGTCTCCTTACTCAATAGTCATGCACCACACCCAATCCTATTACCACTGGCTACTTCTTTCTCCGGAAATCAGTTAATATTCCCAGTTCCTTCATTAAACATTCCCACGGCATATCCATATTTATCTCTTCTGATTTATTACAATGTAATCAATACTACTTAATATTTTTATAAAACTATCAGAGATACATTATTTATCAACATGTTTTCCATTTACCCCTCATGGTAACAGAGTGTCCCATACCTTGTTTTATTTCTGTATGATAATGCCTCTAGAAAATCAAATACTAATTGTATATCACTGTGCTGGTCAACTCAGAGCAAAACTCCCACTCAGCAAAGTCACCAATTGAAGGTCTCTCCTGAAGCACTGAGCCATGAGGACACTCATTTGCACACAGCACTATGGGGTGGTGGTCTGCCTAACTTGGGACTGCATGATTAAAACATGTAGGTATGCATAATGCTCTCTAGGTCCATCCATGCTGCTGCAAATGGTAAGAGTTTCTTTTTTTTTACAGCAGCATAGCATTCTATTGTGTAGATGTACTAGTTTTTTAATCCACTCATCTGCTGATGGGCACTTATGAGCAACATAAACTGATAAACTAAAATAGATCCAGAGACATAGAGCATTGAACAGACCATCCAACCTCAGAGGGAAGGCAGGGGGGAGGGACAGGAGGGAGAGATCAACCAAAGGACTTGTATGCATGTATATAAGCATAACCCATGGACACAGACAGTAGGGTGGTGGGAGCATGTGCTGGGGCGGGGGAGATGACTAGGCAGAGGTCAATGGGGGAAACAAAAGACATATGTAATACTTTAAACAATCAAGAATTAAAAAAAAAACATGTAGGTATAAACAAAACAAATCTACACTAATAAAAGAGAAACATGGTAATTAGCGTACGACCGATACCCTTCCCATTGGCTAATCAGCATATCCTTATGCAAATTAACTGTCAGCCAAGATGGCGGCCGGCAGCCATGCACTGAAGCGAACAGGGAGGCTTGCTTGCTCCAGTGACGGCTGACTC
>NW_005356870.1:6851144-6852457 GCF_000412655.1 Myotis brandtii | reverse complement strand
TGCCCTCTGCCACCCGGGAGCAGGCCTAAGCCAGCAGGTCGTTATCTCCCGAGGGGTCCCAGACTGTGAGAGGGCACAGGCCGGGCTGGGGGACCCCCCTCCCCTCCCGAGTGCACAAATTTTTGTGCACCGGGCCTCTAGTCTATATATATAAAAGCCTAAGCGACCATTACAACAGAATGACTAGAACGACCGAAACGACCAGTCACTATGACACACACTGACCACCAGGGGGCAGATGCTCAATGCAGGAGCTGCCCCCGATGGTCAGTGTGCTCCCAGAAGCTGGGCTCATGACTGAGCCTCTCCCACCTCGCAGCAGCGCTAAGGAGCTAAGGAGCGAGCAGCAAGCTGTAAGGAGTGAGAGGTAAGGAGCGAGCAGTAAGGAGTAAGTGGTTAGGAGCGAGAGGCGAATGGTTAGAAGCAAGCAGCGAGCAGTTAGGAGTGCTGAGTGCCAAGCGCTGAGCCTGGCTCAGGCTCCTCTCCGGCTGCCTGCCACTTTGCACACTGCTACATCCCTCAAGGGATGTCAGACTGCCGGCTTTGGCCAGATCTGGCAGTCTGACATCCCCCGAAGGGTCCAGGATTGCAAGAGGGTGCAGTCCAGGCTGAGGGACCCCAACTGGTGCATGTATTCATGCACTGGGCCTCTAGTAAATTAATAAATTGAACATATATTAACATATGAATGTGCATAAAATTAACTCAAAAAAGTGCAATGGCAATCATTTTTAAACAGATTGATTAAGGTAACTTACGTACATTTTAAGTAAACCAAATGCAGCTGCTGTTTTATTTACAATTATTTAGGAATGACAAATTTTAACTATTCTATTTCTGATGATGATGATAGCAAATGCTTATATTATGCTTACTTTTTCCCAGGTCCTGTTCTAGATATTCTATATACATGATCATTGCATTTAATCCTCTCAACAACCTTCCTATTTCCATTTTACAGATCTAGAATAATAAGGTTGAATAACTTAGCCAAGGCTACATAGCCCCATGAGTCTGAGGTAGGAACATACATACCCCAGAGCAAGAATGTCAAATTCACGGCCCACAGGCCACATGCCTCATTTACTTGGCCCATGTTAGCCTTGGAGTTTGACATGCTTACCCTATAGCCTACACACTAACACATTATGTCACGTTGCCTCTCTTATTACTTAGTCTCCCGATTATAGAAATGCGTGTCACTGTGCTAAGTGTCAGTTCAGAAATGGGGAGAGTTCAACCAAAGGACTTGTATGATGCATATAAGCCTAACCAATGGACACAGACAACAGGGGGGTGAGGGCATGAGTGGG
>NW_005356870.1:6848255-6851124 GCF_000412655.1 Myotis brandtii | reverse complement strand
TGGGGGGCAATGGGGGGATAAGGACACATATGTAATACCTTAATCAATAAAGAAATTTTAAAAAAAGAAGTCAACAAGGTAAGTCCATCTGAGAAGCATAGGTCGGCCCCTCACTGTGAGTTACAGCCACTTCACTGTGCCCCATACTTGTTGAGATGGTGATAAACACCAAATAAGAATGGCGATAATTCACACAGGCACCCGGGTAAATTTAACCAGACACAGAAAAAAGGAAGAGCAAGTGTTAGGCAAGCAAATGTAATTTGCCTCGCCTACATGTATTTTCACATCAGGTAATACAGAAATATAAATATATTTATATAAATATAAATATATTAAAAATATAAATGTCATTGCTTAATAGACACTAGCTATAGTTTGACACTTTTTAGTAATGAGGACACATTTATCACATGTGGGCAATAAAAGATGTCAATATAGTTCTGAGGCATTTGCAGATAGCTTATAAGGTGTTACCCAAAAGTGATAAGTACAAGTGTATTTAAATCAATAGAAGTAAACATAAAGGCATGCTTGTGGGCCTCCGAATAACAAAAGAACACCACGTAATTGAATTCCGACTATTCTTTGTTCCCCCAAATATGGTTATTGAAGCTAAAACTGAAGTTATAAATGTCCCACAGAGTTCACTATAACAAGCAGCAGAAGAATGTTATTGGACCCACAAATCAGTGGAAGAGGTGGTTCCATTCTGCTTCAGCTGCCACGAGAACAATCACTTTTCCTGTAGTAAAGTGTGAGGTTTTTTGCCATTAACACAAGGGGAAAAAAATCCCCACATCTTTGCTTTTATTCGCTTGAAGCTTAATGTGTTGCTCCATTTACTTTCATCCATTCCTGGCTGTCAGAATTCTTAAAATTTTCATCCATGAGATCTGATGTGCCAGGAGCATTTCTTCTTCCCGCTTGGGATACTCTCCTGCTTTTTCTAGAATTTTTCCCACTCCCTCTCCTCCTCCTCTTCCAGTCTCTTTCTTCCACTCCTTTTCTCTTCACTCTTCTCTCTCTTCTTCCTCTGCATCTTTTTACAAAACACTGAATCTCAGACGACACCGATCTCTTGATTATCTTTCTCCAATTTTTCTTCTTCATTTAAATAGGGAATAGACTAAAGGTCAAGCTCTCCCCACTCACATACTATCCCCCAAAGGATGGTCCATCCAGAGGCCATCCACTTTTACCAGTTCTTTTCAAAACATATATTTTCTCAAAATATAAATAAATGATAATATTCTGGACCTTGCTCTTTAGAGACTTGTCTGTGTCAATGCATACGACATTCTCACTCTTTAATCTTTCTTTTTCACTGGCACTATGTATTTTTAAATTATTTAAAATTGCATAATATTAAACACACTTTATATAAATATATAAATAAAATAATTAATTTCTCATGAATTCTCTGTCTTACATAATAATATAATAACACAAATATCATTCCATCTACTAATGGGCCTCTTCCTTGTTCTCTCCCCCACTTCTCCATAAAGAGGATAATTATTCTCTTAACTTTTGTGTTACAGTCATTTTGTCTTTAAAATTTTTTTCTCGATTTCACTTATTTTTACTCAGAAACAATATTTTTTCAAGTTTTAAGCTTTATAAAAATAGTATAATGCATGCATATCGGAATGTTCAACTTTAGAAGATAATGTCAATTTTTATTCAGAGTGATTGTACGATTTCCAAAGCAATTATATATCTTCTTTTACCTGAGAAAAGTAATACTTTAACCTACTTTTATCTATTTCTCTGCCTCTGATTTTTTTTCTTTTCTTATTTTTATGGGATTGTTTTGTTAAATGGGAAGAACTTTTCACTAAGTAAACGTTAAAAAGCTGGGAGATTGATACCAATCAGAAAAAAAGTTACTTATTTTCTGTGTTTCTTTCTTCTGTCATTATTTTATAGAGACGAATCATGTTCTCCATTCCCTCAACCAGCGGAAATAAGCCCAGATGTCAACATACTGGGGGACAAGTAGGCTCGGGTGCACCTGGAATGGTGTGTTTAGTTAGTTTCCTCTTGAGAAATATATAATCCTGTCCCTCGGCATGTCTAATGTCTGTGAATCCAGACTCTCTCTGGCCATACTTCTTCCAGTTATTGTAGGGGAGGCAGTTGAAGTCACCTGTTTGCATGGGATGGAGAAAGAAATGAAGATTCTTTTTTTGTAACACAGACTTCGAATCTGTCTTCTCTTGCAGATGCCTGCCCCTACAACTCCTTGAGTCACAAGGTTCATTTGCTTGCTTCAGGTCTTCTCTCATATGTCAGGGTGGGTTTCGGATTCCTCCTGACAAGTCAATTAACACTTGTCCTGCTACTGTTCACCTCTAAGGTTTGTTGCTGTCATAGTGTCTCTCTCATACCCTCATCTGCGAGGGCTGATGTAAATTGAGTCTCATTATCTGCCACTTTCCTTCAGCCTCAGAAGGAAAACTAGGTAAATCAAGGTATTTCATTCACCATGCTCCTCACCCTGATCTTTATACTTGACCTTCTCCTCCCCGTCCCCAGCCACTGGGACTAAACATTTGTCTGGCTTTTCCTTTTGGAGGCTAGTCTAAATCCATTTTTATCTATTCTGAGAAATTTCCTAGCTATTCAAAACATCTTCCATTGCATTATTTAGAGGAGTGGTTTCTCAAATTTTTTCAGCCCATGGACACTTTTGATGAACATAAAATCATTCTGGATTTTTTTACACAACAAATTCAAAAGCAGAACATATACCTTTCTTAAGAATCACTATATTGTACATTTAAGTCCAATAGGAATCCTTTTTGACTTATGATATGTTGCCAGCAGTATAAAGCATAACAACAGATTTAATGTATTTTCATTC
>NW_005356870.1:6736408-6847693 GCF_000412655.1 Myotis brandtii | reverse complement strand
TATGTCCAAGTTCTAACACCCCAGTATTTTTCCATTATTTGGGGTGGGGGGAGTCTTTGCAGATGTAATTAAGTTAAGAATCTCAAGGTGCCGCAGCCCTTTTGCAGCCAGGGTTCAGGAATCTGGACAAGGGGCCACACATAAATGGATACACTAGACAAGAAATATAAATTTAGAAGGCATGGGGGAAAGCCAGGCAGAGGCTCACTCTCTAGTGGAGTGGCTCTCCGAATCTCTGGACCCATGGCTTTTTATTTACTAGAATACACATTTGCCCTTTAGCAAACCAAACAGACATATCAAAGGCAAGGTTTGGTAAATAGTAAAAGATTATCAGGTTAGGAGATTGCCCTGAGCCACCATTGTCTCAACAGAACAATCGGTGCATAGCTTTTAGCCCTTGCTAAAGCCCAAGGTCCATCCACCTTCTGACTGACCTCTCACATTTATTATGCTAACTACTTGTTGGTATTTGCCTCCAGCATCAAGGTGAAATCATCTTGGATTTAGGGTGGACTCTTTATCCAATGGCAAGCGTTATTTTAAGAAAAGGATAAGACACACAGACACAGAGGTCTGATGCGTTGTGACAAGAATTGCCAGCAGTGAACAGAAGCTGGGGAAGGGGCGATATGGAAAAACAGATCCTTTCTTACAGCCTTCGAAGAAACTATTCCTGCCAACAACTTAAATTGGGACATCTGGCCTCCAAAACTGTGTGAGACAATACATTTCTGTTATTTTAAAGCCACCATGTTGATGATAATTTCTTATAGCAGTCCTAGGAAAGTAATATACTCTATTGTCATCATTTTCATGATTTATCAATGTTTAATCCACTAGGAACAGCATAGAGCATGCTAAAAGAAAATAAGCTTTGGAGATTGTCTAGGTTCAATCCTAACTTAGCCTCTAGACCAAAAAATTGTATAATATTGCAAAAAATGTTACAAATGTTATTGGACTTGTATCAGGATGAAATATAGAATTTATCTAAAGCTGATCACAGGTACCATAAAGGAATCACACAATAAATATTAACAACAATTGTTCTGTAAAGAATGCTGATGGTCATATAACTGCATTGTTCACCCTTAATTCAATTTACTCTATCAACTATTTATTGATTTCCCCACTTGAGAGGCCTCCTCTTAGTCTGGAAACTTTCACCATTTCTAGAGTTCTTAAAAATATTTTAGGCTGAAATAGAGATGTGTGGACATCATTTCTTAGAAGCCTTTAGCTTGTATATTAATTCTGCTCTGCCTCTAGAATATCAATACACTAAAAAGAGGAATCATTAAATTTTTCAAAAGGGATCATAATTTTCTGAGAAAATCATATTGTTATTATAACACATCAGAAGAATTATAACCACTAAGAGTCCATGTGGTTCTTTCCACATGGAGCCAGATGTATTAATTTTCTCTTCTTCAGGACCCACAGTAACCTGTTCTTATGTGTCTAGACCACATCACACAACTCCTACTCCAGAAGACTCTGACATCTTTATCTACTCCTTCTTAAAATGAATTAATTAGCTTTTTCTAGAATTATGAATCAAAATTTATATATATATGTATGTATATATGTGTATATATATATATATATATATGTATATATATATATAGTCTGTCTAGATTTGTATTTGGGAAAATCTAGGAAAAATAAGATCTGATATTCTTTAGATTCACTGAATTTTTCACCTTCTATTTTAAAATATTTCAGAAAATAGGTAGTGGTTATTACTTTAAAAAGACCAAAATGAGAATATTAGGGCTCAGCTAAAGTACTATAGAAATCAAATATTTGAAGGTGAATTAAAGTACCTTAAAAAGTTAAAAAGATTTCCAAGAAGACTAGTATATTTGAAGAAATGGGAAAAAAAAACACTGGAAAATGAGAAATTTACTCACTTAAAGGAACTCTTATATTTAAAGCAGCAGGAAGCCTTAGGCACAGATGCTTCCACATGAATCTAGTCCTTGGGAAATTATTTTGGAAGTGTTATTGAGTGATTACTAAGTCTTACACTGTGATAAGTTCAAACAACACTGTGTATAAGGTTTATATGGGTCTGGAACATATTGCTGACTCAAATCTCAGGGAAAATGCCTATGCAGAAATAAGTATATTGTGGACAAGTGTATGTATATTTGTTGGTGTATAATTGAGGTGAAGAGAGATGCACGAGCTTAGATTTCCAATTAAATTCATTCTTTGCTATAATGTTAAAAAAACACATACCATGTGTTGTTCGTTCAGTAAATGCATCTTTTGCACATTTATACGTGTGTCAGCAATGACTTAAATGGTGCAGATAAATGAGGCAAGCTGTGGATATAGCCTTCTGTGGAAAGCAAGTAAAATAGTTAATTAAAATAAAATTGGAGATCAATACAGATTTATTAAATTGATATGCTATTATTTGTAATTTGTTGAGCAATTACTAATAAATAGGCTAGTAGTTAGGGATATGCAGATAGATAGATCACAATTTCTACCCTTAAGGACCTCATACTTAAACTGGGGGGAAAATACATACAAACAATAAATTCTGGTGATTGGTTGAAGTATGCCGAGAGTGGAAGTAGAATACAGAGAAGGCACACAAGGCCCAAGACACAGGGGAGTCAGGAAACCTTTCCTACTGTGAGGCTAGAGCCCAGCTGGCATAGACCTATGAACCAGGAGGTCATAGTTCGATTCCCAGTCAGGGCACATTCCCTGGGTTGCGGGCTCCATCCCCAGTGTAGGGCATGTAGGAGGCAGCCGATCAATGATTCTCTCTCATCACTGATGTTTCTATCTCTCTCTCCCTCTCCCTTCTTCTTTGAAGTCAATAAAAAAATAATAATAATAAAGATGAAGCTAGAGAGCTAAGCAGTAGCCAGATTGTTGATGGATTTAAATACCATATTAAGAAAGGTATTCAGTATCTTTTGCTGCTGGGGAGCCACTAAAGGGGAACTAAGCTGAGAAGTGACATGGCCTGTCTGTGTTTTAAATAAAGCTTCTGGCTGCAGTGTGGAAGAACATATTGAAGGGAGACAGGCAGAAAGACCAATTAAGAAACTTGCTGTGGTTCATGTGAGTCAAAATAAAGACACAATCAAAGAAACAGTGGTTGGAGGAATATGGGACAGAAGTCAGTTAAGTATGAGGGAGGGCTTGTTAACTGAACATGAATTGTAATTGACTAAGAGGAGAGAAGAATAAAAATTACAAATACGTATACACTGCTAAAGCAAAATCAAGTAAGAATGTATATGATGATCTCAAATATAATGAACAACATAAACTGATGAATAAAAATAGAACCAGAATCATAGAAGCATCGAACAGACTGTCCAACCTATGAGGGATGGTGGGGGGTGAGGGGTAAGAGATCAACCAAACTAATTTACATATGCTCGTATGCATGCATATGAACATAACCAATGGACACAGAAAGTGGGGGAAGAGGGATGAGAGCATGTGCTGGGGGTGGCCGGGGAGAGGTCAATGGGGGAGATATGAGACTTATGTAATACTTTACCAGTGGTTCTCAACCTGTGGGTCGCGACCCCTTTGGCGGTTGAATGACCCTTTCACATGGGTCGCCTAAGACCATCCTGCATATCAGATATTTACATTACGATTCATAACAGTAGCAACATTACAGTTATGAAGTAGCAATGAAAATAATTTTATGGTTGGGTCACAACATGAGGAACTGTATTTAACGGGCCAGAAGGTTGAGAACCACTGCATTAAACAATAAATAATTTAAAATAATAATAAAAAAGAATGTACATGATGAAATATGTTTGGGAATAGAAAAAGAGAGTGAATATATTTTCCACACATTAATTTTTGTGAAGCAAGTAAAATAACCATATAGAGATATGCACCAAAGCTATAAATGTGTCATATGACCTACTAGTATAAATTTAGGCATTGGCATTTATTTGCTATTAAGATCACAAGAATACATGAGGCCCCCTAAGGAGAGTGTGCAGACTATAAGAATTGCTCCTAAATGCCAACAGACAGAGGCAGGAAGAGACAGAGAATCCTATCAGGGAGAAGGACAGAGAGGTGTGGCAATGACCTGAAGAGTGCAGTGTCACAGCAATGAAAAGAATTCAGAAAGGGAAAGTACACAGAAGTTCTCTGGAAGGCATTCAGTGGAGGGACCTAGGTATTTGAAGCAGGCAGGTATTTAAGCTGATAATTAGGTTTGTACAATTGTTAAATGTCTGGAAGGTTTGGGTTCCAGTCTAGGTCTTCTGGAACGCTACTCAAAACAGAGTGAGATAATATCTTCAATGGAGTTAAAGAAAATAAGAAGGAAGGACTGGGGCTTCTCTCAAGGACTCTGCCAAGGGGAATGCTAGGGAATGGGTCCGCAAACCTGCGGTCACTCCATGAGTTAGAAAATTAGATCAAGAGCCTTTTGCTGATGTCAGTTCTTGACAACAGGATCTTGGACAATAGGAAGTGGGACACAAGTGAAAGTAACCCACCAATTTCAGTACCCTAGGTTTCTCTGAGTTTAAATACTAAGAGATTACTTTTTTTTTTAATATATTTTATTGATTTTTTACAGAGAGGAAGGGAGAGAGATAGAGAGTTAGAAACATCGATGAGAGAGAAACATCGATCAGCCGCCTCCTGCACATCTCCCACTGGGGATGTGCCCGCAACCCAGGTACATGCCCTTGACCGGAATCGAACCCGGGACCTTTCAGTCCACAGGCCGACGCTCTATCCACTGAGCCAAACCGGTTTCGGCGAAGAGATTACTTTTTTAAAAATAATAAGTAGTTAAATAATTGCTCAATATGTATTTGGGGAGTGAATATGTAAATATGTAAATACGCACATTAGATTTGGTGTTTTTAAAAGATTAACATCTAAATTGAATTTATGGCTTGTTTAGGATTATATTGGGTGAACCAAATTAAATACTAATTTACATTATAGGCAATAACTAATTTTTTTACTATTATGAACTATAGATGACAACTTTTGAGTGACTAATGTATGATCATGCATATTAAATCAAATGTTCTTTTCTTTGCCCTCCAAAATCATGAAAACAAAAATTCAAAGGCCTAACAAAATAGGTTTTCAAAAACAACTTCTATTTGTTCAATTTACAAGGCAACCTTCTTTTGACATTTAAGTTTTATATTTCTTCAAACTGATAGACATCTTCATAAGCTCTACCAACTGTTATTTGCCAAGCTTTTATTCAGGGACTTTATGGGCACTTCTCTGCAGATTGTTTATATTCTTCATGAGCCAATAAGCAGGATTTGTAAGAGAACAAGAAAATGCGCACATTAGATTTGGTGTTTCTAAAGAAAGCAACACTGTAGGTGAGAAAATCGGACATTCACATTTTAAATAAATATGGGTAGCTGTATATTAAATTGTGAAAAGCAAGAGCTTCTGCATTCTTAAAGGCCTATTGGAAAAAAACTTTATATTTTATTACAATAAACTGTCAGTTCATTCAAAAGCACCATAAGTAATTTAATCATTCTAAATATTGTGAAAATCATAGTCAGAATAAAACTGTTTCTTGTGTTGGCAAAGGCAATGTTAAAAAATAGGTCTGGTGTCTGGTGTTTAACTAGAGATTTTTTTCAAAGAATACAAATCAAAGTATTTATTTCTTTGTTCATAAAAACAAAATCATGCTGTTCCCAAAAATGTATGATTATTCCATATTTCTAATAACTGTAATTGTATTTAACAGTGCTACATATTTTCATAGTCTTTTTTGTCACTTTTATAAGAAGAAGTAATACTAACAATATATAGTTTTCTAGATTCCATTGTTAATATATTTTAAATGATAGAGAAAAATGCTTCAAATATAGTGAAAATAAAAATTTTATAATATTTCAGAATAGTATGACTTTTAAAATGGCATTATGAGAAGCTCATTAGCCATCCAATGAAATATTTATTCAAGATGAAATATTTATTCAAGAAAATCTACAAAATCTTGGTAAGAGTAAGAACAGTGAGTGTGTGACACTGAACCCATGATCCACTCCATCCCCATTCCTCCCATCAGCTCAGCATTGTATTAAAGAAGTAAAGTAAGACAAGATGAAATAGTGTAGCAAATGAAGACTATTAACAGACATATTATTTATTAAAATAAACAAATGGTAATTCTAGAGTTGAAAAGTAACTGAAAGCTAAGTAAAATAAGCCAAAGAAAGACAAAACCATATGATTTCACTTACATGTGGAATCTAATAAACAACATAAACAAACAAATAAAATAGAGAACAGACTTGACAGCTGTCAGAGGGGAGAGGGGTTGGGGAGCTGGGTAAAAAAGGTGAAGGGATTAAGAAAAAAAAAAAAAAAAAAAAGAAAGAAAGAAAATTCACAGACTTATATAACAGTAATAGAGGTCCAGAGCACAAAATTCATGCATGGAGGGGGGGTGGGGGGGCTCAGCCCGGCAATCCGGGACCCCTCGGGCGATGTCTGACTGCTGGTAAACTGACAGTTGGACATCCCTCTTGCAATCCAGGACCACTGGTTCCTAACCACTCGCCTGCCTGCCTGACCACCCCTAACCGCCTCTGCCTTGGCCCCCACCACCATGCTTCGTCTGGAATGACGTCTGGAAGGTCATTCAGCTGTCCGGTCTAATTAGCATTATTATTATAGATGGTGATTACAAAAGGGAAAAGGGGGACGGGGGAAGTAGTAAAGGGTAAAGGGGAGATAAATGGTGATGGAAAGAGGCTTGACTTTGGGTGGTGAACACAACACTATATAAAGATGACGTATTATAGAATTGTACACTTGAAACCTATGTAATTTTATTAATCAATGTCCCCACAATAAATCCAATAAAAAATATTTAAAATGCATTAGAGGGGCTCAACAACACATTTGAACTGAAATGGACAGATATCTGTATTTCAACAATGTAACTATCTCATCCCTTTTTCCCCCGGCTTTCTGTTGAGAAGTATGGGATTTTTCTTATCTTTGTAGCCATAAAGTACTGTTTTCCTTTGGCTGATTTTAAAACTTGCTCTTTGTCGCTAATTAGAATGTGTATCATGTGGCTTTTTTATGGTTTTCTTTTTTGAAACTTTTGAGCTTCTTAAATATGTGGGTTTATAGTTTTTCTCAAATTTAAGAAAAACTAGCTTTATTTCTCAAATCTTTTTTCTGTTGCAATTATGCACATTTCAAGACGCTTAATGTTTCCCTAGAGTTAACTTCTTTGTTTTTTCACTCTGAAATTCAGTTTGGATAGTTTTTATTGCAATGTGTTCAGATTCCCTGACTTTTTCTGTAATGTTCAATCTGCTTTTGGTCCCATCTAGTAAACTTTTTATTGTAAAAAATTATATTGTTTAGCAAAAAGTTCTCTTTGTTCCTATTTTGTATTTTTCTTTTATCTCTTCTTCATGTTCATGTTATTCTTTAAATTCTAGAATATATATATATATATATGTATGTATATATAATAGCCTTTTAAAGTTCTTAAATGCTCTAATTATATAGAATATTTTTTTTTGTAGATTACATTTTTTTCTGCATTTTCAAGTGTTTCATAAACTTTGACTTAATACTGTAATTATGAACTTTGCATTCTTGAGTACTGGATAGTGTTGTCTTCCTTTAATAAGTGTTGGTCTTCATTCTGGAGAGCGGTTAAATTATTTACAGATTAATTTAAGTATTTCAAGGTTTTAAAAATGTGTGAGTATCCTATAGTAGCCTTTACTGTAGGGTTAATTTAGCTCTATTTCCAAGGTGTAGCAGAGCTGCAGTATTGAATGCCTTATGAATTCATTGAGGATTTTCCTCTGGCTGGTTGGGTTTCCAATACCTCTCAGTCCTGTATGAGCTCTGGGAATTGGTTTATTGATAGCCTTATGGTCATACTTTGTCAAATCTTATGATATTTCATCCTAACATATGCTTAGCTTCTAATTCAGCAAGATACTGGAGATTCCAATCAGATTTCTGGATGTGTTTAAGTAGCCACCTCCCCTCCAGTTTACACTCCATGATCTCTCATGTTAATCTCACCAATTCGTAAGGCTGTCTTGCTTTGCATGGGTTCACTGTAATACAGAAATTCCTCAAGCAGGAATCTGTAATGGTTTTAAGATTCACCTTCATTGTGTCCCTTATCTCAGGGACCACAGTCCCATACTGCTTATTTTTAATTGTGTAAAATATGTTTGCTTTTTATACATTTTTCTAATTGTTTACAATAGGAGTGGCAACACTGGTCCCATTTACTCCCTGTCTGAAAGTGGGTGTTCTAAAATAAACTTTGCCAAGTGCAGCATGGGTGTGATACATTATGAGGTTAGGGTATTGCTATTCAAGATGCACTATGTGCTTGAAATGAAAAGCTATTATGTGCTTCCGTGTTCCCCCATAAGCAGAATGCCTGTGTTTTGAAGGGAAAATGTAGATGTAAAATGGACCTATTAATTTCTCTGCTGGTGATTCCCTTGTGAAATTTGTTCTCCTGGTCTTTGGCACATTGGGCTCTGTTGGAATAGATATCTGGCTTGCAGAGGGATGCAGTGCTTCTACCAGAACCACACAAAAAGTTCCACTAACCTTTGTCTTAATGATGTGAGTTAGACTTTGCTTCCCTTGATCTAAAAGCAGGCTTCCTATTGATTTCACTTCTAGGAAAACCATGATCAACCAGCAAATGCCATGGGGCCGCCTGAGTCAGACTCTTCTGACGGCCATTTTGACTCTGCTATCCATCACGGTCACTACAAAACCTGATATATGGCACTGTATGTAGAGCAGCAGAAAAAGCGTAGAAATTTCCAGTTATCTATGCTGAGACATCATTTAGGAGAAAAAAATAGAGATCTATTTCTGCAAAAATCAATTGCAGATGGATTAAGGTTTTAACTGTGAATAGAAATCTTTAAAACTTTAAGAAGAGAATATCTTTATTGCTTTTTCAAGGAGGAAGTGGATCATATTTCATAGACATTATACAAATCTTTTTAAAAAATATTTTAGAGAAAGAGGAAGAGAGAGAGGAACATTGATTTGTTGTTCCACTTATTTATGCATGCATTGGTTGGTGGATCTTGTATGCACCCTGACCAAGGAGCAAACCCGTAACCTTGGCTGAGCAGGAAGATGCTTTAGCCAATGAGCTACCCGGCCAAGGCTAGACATGATACAAATCTTAAAATCCCAGAAGTAAAAGACTGATACGCTCACACTGGGAGAAGGTATTGGAAAGACATAATTAGCTATCAGAGTGTGTTAAAACTTCAAGTGATTCAATAAGCAGAAGCAAAAAATATCCAAAAGAAAAACAGATCCCCCCCACCCCAAAAAAGCCCACTGTGTTATCTTGGAAGATATGTAAGAAATACCAATAACATACCTAACCTAAATTCTATGACAGTGCAAAGTATAATGTTTTCAATCCAGGGCTGCAATGTTCTGAATTACTTTCTCTCTTGGCCATTAGCTGAAAACTTTAGAAGTAGATGATGACCACCTATGTAGACTGATGTTATCGAAATTATACCATAGGGATATTAGAAGAATATTCCTATTTTTTAAAGTAAAATGTTTTGTAATAGAGATATTTTCAAATTGTTAAATAAATATACTCACTTCCACATTTAAAAAAATCCTCCAAAATGCAATGTATGTTCTGATAGAAAATAAAATAATACTTAAATAAAACTGAGTGATAAAGTGTTGCTGCCAAACTGTAGAGTGAAGGAGAGTATTCAGTAGTCAGAACCCTCTTTTACAGATGTTCATGGTCCTTCGTCCTTTGTGCAATATCACTAGACTCATTATCTTCAGCTTTCATTGTCCTGGGCAGCATTAGCCTTCCTTTGATACCTAATAACTACTTTGACTTGATAATACTTTCTGATCTTCAAAAAAATCTTTCTATCTTAGACAAGCTCTTACACAGAGATTTAATAATTCCAATTAAAGGCAAAACGGCTCTGAAGTTTAAGAAAGTTTAATAACCTCTTACTTCCTGAAAACAAATCCCTAATTGCTTTTTCTAACACAACTGATATTTAAAATATGCATTCTAAAACTTTAATTGCCCCTTATTATCCCAGGAAAAAAATCCCAACATATGTTTAATATCTCATTTATCTTCCTATGGGCAGAGGGATGATATCAATTCCCACTTTCATCAGCAGAACAATGTAATTATCATCGAGAGGTGGCTGAGGTCAGAGAGAAAGTCTGCAATGAAGCAAAAACTTGCCCTCTAATCCAATGGTCTTATAGCAGCAGGCTCTTGTCAGGTAAGATTTTTAGTTTGCTTTGGGGGTGTTTTTACTCTTTTTATAGTTTGAGCATCCTTGTCTTGATGTTTTATACACTATCCCAGTATCGCTAAACCAAAAGTATACATAGCAATTTCATCTGCCCTAGTTTAGAGAATGACACTGAAGTTTTTAAAGAGATTTTTGGTGGGTTACATACAGTAGGCAAGAAACAAGTTAGTGCTAGATCAAATTGTTCGGTATGGCTGTAAATATCTGATTCCAGGTTCATGATGATCCTTGGATCATGTAAATCTCCAATGAGTAGTTTTTGAAAACTAAGCCAGGATTTAAGAGGTACCACCTGTCCAGACAATCCGTGCTGCACTGTTGGTGCCACAAGATGTTTTGAAAGCTGGTAGGTAATTATTTTGTTAATCAAGAATTCAACATTAAGAGCTTTATTTTAGTCTACATTTCAAAGGTTTCAGGAGGCACACAGCATCATACATTTGTTTTGCATTTATTGTATAAAATCTAATTAGTAAAATTATAATTACATATTAATATGCATATTCATCTTCACTTAGAAAATTATAGAAAGCCAGGAAGTAGTAATATGGAGATGTTAAAAAATAAATCACAAGTCCATATATTTGAGTTGATTTTTAAAATAATTTTGTTTTTTAATCTGATACATTTTTACTGCTTAAAATGCTTATAATATAGTTACTTTTATTAAAAATATGGTTGCTTGAGTTAAAAATTATATTTCCATTTAAATATATGTTTTTATATATACATATATATTTAGACTTAAAACTTATTTTCCAGGGATGAAAAGTATCCCTTATAATTCCAAGTTGTGACTACAAAATAGCAGATTCAAAAGAGGTACAAACAATTTTACAGAAATGTCATTCCTCCAAAGAATATACCTTTTCAAAACTGAGCAAATACCGTTGATCAGGAGGCACAAAATGTTCCAGCAGCAACAGGCCTCTCATTTAAAAACTGAGAAACTGAAGCCCTGGTGGGACTTCCCTTTTCCCACCTCCTTATCATTCTCCCTCCCAACCTGTATTTCCCTTAAAGCTCTGCCCACCTAATGTGTTTTTCACACATGCAAACCAAAAATGTTTGTTGATAATTATCTGTATAATCCAAGATCCTGAAAGCAGAGAGGGAAACAAAATCAATGGAGCAGCTCTGCTTAAGAATTTCATAGGGAAAAGGAACATGATCGTGAGCATTTATAATTACAAATTACATTGTGATAGAATGGAAAAGAATGTACTATGAGCTCTCAGATGAGACAAAAAAAAAGGTGAGCGAATAAAAGTCAAAGAGTAAAAGAGAAGAGCGAGAAGTGGAAATGCTCTGGGGAGAGCCTGGGGTACAAATAAGTATAATGCATTAAGGGAACAGAAAAACAGATGGAAAATACAGACTTAGGGGAAGACTAGTGTGCGATTGTGTAGAACTTTTGGTCTTTATCGAAAAGCAAAAAGAAGCCAGAAATGGATGTAAGCAGGGAAATTATATCATCAGATTCTCATTTATCAAGTATGAGGAACAGACGTGGATAGGGAGGAGTGACTGTAGAGAGGAGTTAGGGCATTTGGGCAACATTCTGGCAAAAGAGGTCAGCAGGTCATAGACCTACTGGAAAAGTCCAGGAGATCGAAATGAAAAAAAAAAGTGCTGATATTAATTCTCTTTTAAGAATCTCAGATAAGTAGGTACTATTTGATAATTATGAGTAAATTATTTTACTGTGCCCATTTCAGGCACACTCAAAGCAATAAAAAGATCCACAGATAAACATATACGACTATCTGATAAGTGATGTGATATTTCATCATTGCTCCTATTGAAAGTTTCAAGGTGATATTGGTCTAGTTTTGTTTGTTGGTCCTATCAGTACATGAATGTTACTTGAAAGGTAATTGTTATTGAGAGACTGTATTTTATTACCTGAGAAAAGTGGCTGTAACCTACAATTTTGGCATGATACAGTAGTTATATTTCATTCTATTCCTGGACACTAAATTAATCATACTTCTGACATAGTCCTCCTAGGATTTAGTTTATGTAACATCTTTGACCCTCTCTTGCTCCTACTCATCAATAATTTGCATTTGTGGGCGCAAAACTGTTCCAAAGTTTTGGAGCCACATAGCTTTACATTTAGCTTCCTTATGCAAGTATTAGGTAAGAAAACATTTTTGTTCAAACACCGAGGGTAAGCCAAATAAATGTTACCTTCATTCCAATGCTTCAAACATTCTGCTCAATAAAATTCAAATAGTTTTCTCTATTCTGCACTAACGTTCATCAATGGATACTTCAGTGTTTCCAAACATATTAGTTCACTTGTGATAGAATTTTACTTCTGTCACACTGACTATTGGCATCTATAATAATAAAAGCATAATATGCTAATTAGACCAGAGGACCTTCCGGATGAAGCCGCAGCTGCAGGGGCCGAGGCAGAGGCAGCCACTGCGGCTGCGGGGGCTGAGCCCCTTGCATGAATTTCATGCATCGGGCCTCTACTTGTTCAATAAAAGCACATGCACTTGAAAATTCAAGCATGTTTCCCTGTCCAGAGTAGCAGATTCCATTTTCGTTTCTCAGCACTTTTAAAGCCTATATATATATATATATATAGAGAGAGAGAGAGAGAGAGAGAGAGAGGAGTAATATGCAAATGAGGTCAGGACTCCATAACTGTCACGACCACCTCAGGAGGAGGGGCCAGGTGCAGCCCCGAGCCTGAGAGAACAACACAGAGGGGCGCCTGCTCTGAGCCTCCATGGCGCAGCTGGGGGCAGGCCCCCAGTGGACACACACACAAACACACACACACACACACACACATACACACACACACACGGGGTGCCTGCTCCAAGCCTCCGCAACCAGACTGTGCTTTGGCCTGCTCCCCACAGGGAGTGGGCCTAAGCCATCAGTAGGACATCCCCTGAGAGCTCCTGGATTGTGAGAGGGGGCAGGCTGGGCTGAGGGCCCCCCCCCCAGTGCACAAATTTTGTGCACTGGGCCTCTAGTTAATTCTAATGTCTATGACTGATCATTCTCAGCTGCATAAATCAAATGTGGGAGCTAGAATCCATCACAAGTCATGGGAAGTCAGCAGAAGTGCCTGCAAGTTTGTGGATTAGATTTTATTACAATAATATCAGAACGTAAGGGTTTTCCAACAGCAGTTTTAAATTGATGTTCCCCTGAAACCTATGCCAGAAGTGTCCTTGAAAAAAAACAGGTAATGTAATTATCCAGAGCGTGTATGTTAGGATTACAGTTGACTTATATAGTGGAGAATGGAGATGCCTTAAATCTGTCCCAGTAACAGTAACTATAGAAAATCTGGGCACCATAGACCATCTAGAATTCTCTTGACTCACAGTACAACTAGATAGCTTTCATGCTAAAGTTCTCACCACAAGTTGAAATTCCATCCCTTTTTCAGCAGAATTATACCACAGGTCTTCCTAAAACTTAGGGAAGGGAGGGAGGGAGGGAAGGTGGCTGGGAGGGAGGGAGGCTTGGGAATGAGACATGAGACAGACCTGAATTGAAAATCCTGAGGTGACACTCTACGAGCTGTATGACCTTGTGCATTTGTTTCTATGACCAAGAGTACTTTCCAGGATGTCCTCCTTTGCTGTAACACCTACGCAATCTCTTCCTTTTATTAACTGTATTTACCAGGCTACATAGTGTTCCTCTTGTCATTTTTTAAGCAACAGTGTAGCATCAAAGAGGATAATGTAGAAGGGAGAAGCACAGATGGGCTTTTCACGTTTCCTGGTCACCTGTCCTAGAGTGGCAGAGAAGAAACAGCTAAGGTGAACTTTGGAGGGGAGGGACAATGTGGTCATATTTGGATAAACACAAATTAAAATCTGACCTAATGACACGGCTCAATGTGAGAAATATAAAACTCCTATCTGACCGTAATCCACAAGGAGAACGGTTAGGAAAGCTTGCATAATTGGGAAAGGTATGGAATGAAAGATAAGAGTTTGTTTCCAAAATATAACCATTTTGTTTCATTTACAAAAGAATGTACTATGACCCACACAGCTTTGGCCTCTGAGAATCTATTTGCTGAAAAATCCCAATGATTCTAAATAAGTGTCTTAGATTTAAGGGATAATTGCTAGATATCATTTTTATCTTTTTAAACATTTAAATAAGCATTTGTTCAACTACCGTGGGGCCTTGACTTACGAGTGTCCCGACTAACGAGTTTTTTGAGATACCAGCTGTCTCTTGGCAGATTTTTTGCATTGAGTTGATAGAGTAATTTGAGTTAACGAGCTTGGTCTCAGAATGAATTAAACTCGTAAGTCAAGGCCCCACTGTACAGTCATTGAAAGGCTGTTTTTCATCTTAACTTTTTAGAGAGTCTCAATTCCAAGATAGGAATATAAAATTTAAACTACAGTGAGGTAAAGGTGATATTATTTTAAGAAGCGTTGTGTGAGCTCAAGAGAGAGAGGAAAGAGAGAGGAGAAGGAAGAGGAGGGAGGGAGGGAGAATCAGAGGAGAAAAACAAAGAAGAGGAGGAATGAACAAACACAAACACGTCCATAAGTAATCTAACCAATCAGTCACATTCTCCCAACATCCCCAATAGATGAAAGAAAGTGATAAAAACATAAAGTATTGGGAAAGAATAACTTCCTCTTTGGACTGGCCACTCGTAGTCAGTTTTAGCCAAAACATGATGTCACTGCATATAGCTGCAAGGAGAGGCCCTGAGTGGTTGATTGCATGATGAGATGGGCACATCCCCTCGGGGCAGAGCAGGATTAGGCTACTGCAAATAAGAAATGTGTTAGGAGGATTTGGTAGTGATGTCACAGATCTTTTCTAGCTGCAAACCTAATTATCTCTTAGCAGCCAAAATTTATTTTCCTTTAGAATTAGAAGGTACAGGAAGATCCAAAAACACATAACAAATATTCTTCTTTCTTTCTTAATTATAATAGTTCTTACTTAGCTCTGTCTGGAAAGCAGTGGATCACATGGTGGTAGAGTTCATGTGCTTACTTGTAACATTTAAAAATATCATTTTATATTACGCTATAACATTCACAAGCTTACTTTTGTTTTGTCTCTATTATTCATGACAGGAACTAAAGCAAATGTGTTACTAACATAATTTTGTTCTCTGAGAGTTTGCATTTCTGTCAGACGAAAGGTAGTTTAGATATTTATTATTATTGAGGAAATGCAGTCCTTACCTTCTGGAAGGCACCTTCAATTTACTAATACATTATGCTATATTCCTGTAACAGCAGTATTCCAGGAATATATATATTTTGGTCACTATTATATATATATTCCTTACCCAAGGATATTTTTTCCATTGATTTTTGGGAGAGTGGAAGAGAGAGGGAAAAACAGAGAGAAACATCAATATGAGAGAAACAGATTGATTGGTTGCCTCCAACACATGCTCTGACCAGGGCCTGGGCCAGGGAGGAGCCTGCAACCCAGGTACCTGCCCTTGACCGGAATCGAACCTGGGACCCTTTGGTCCGCAGGCCAATGCTCTATGCAATGAGCCAAACCAGCTGGGTTATTTTTTTAATTAGTAAAAGAATGTCTATATTTCTTCTTCCAATTTTTCTTTCTAGTCATTCAAACAAGAGTGTGGGAAGAGTCATGGTACCATTTCTCCTGCTTTTTCCTCTGATCTTTGGAATTATCCTTGAGATGCTAACCAAACTATCAGCAAGATGCCAGCAGACAGAAGCAAACTTAGCACTTGTGTGTCCTTGCTTCCTTCCAGCAGTCAAGTACAGTCCTCTTTGAAATTGCAGAAGTCTCTCAAGCATATAATTTGTGGCTTCCAATGAGTTTGAACTTCATGCTTGAAGTGATGCACAAGTAAGTGATTTAATTCATGCACCTGTATCAGGATTTCTTTCCAGTCATAATGGCATGGGTAACTACTGCAGGATTTACCTAATAAGCATTGCAGCAAGACATCAGAAAGGCCGTGATTGGCATATTTGGGCAGGCAGAGGAAAAATGAGCTTCCAGGAGAGCGATGATAGGCATCTGGGTTCAGCCCTTGAGACAAAAACTGAGCATTTCTCAGCTCCCAAGGCCAAGCTCTCTGACTTCAATGATGCACAATTTTCTCATTACAAACACTATTGTACCCACAGGAATTCCTGTCAGCTTTCTAATTATTTTCTCAGTTTGAAATAAGACCTTGTCTCTAATAGGAAAAGGGGTTTGGCATGTGATTGTTTTTAGCACCAAAACAGTGCAGAGAATGAGAGCACCAGGCAAACAGCAAGGCCTCCCCGAAAGGGAGAAAGGTACTTCAGAAATAAATGCAAATCATTTCCCACTGGTGGTTACCAAGAAGGAAGCCATTATGCTGAGGTCGAGTACTGACGTCTTGGGCTAGCGAGATTTAAAAAGTAAAAAAGAAAATATTTTCCTGATCCTCTGTCTTTAATGATAATATTTTCATAGCTATCATGGATGAGGTTATACATAACACTTTTCTTAGAATAATGTTATGCACACGTGGCCATGTTTGGGAGCGCAAAAAAGATGTATGCAATTAAATGATCTAGAGTGATTTTAGGAATTATCAACCTGAATGTGTCCCACAGACTCATGTGGCAAAATGTGATAAAATGCAATGCTGCCCTGATCGGGTGGCTCAGTTGGTTGGAGCACCATCCTGTTCACCAAAAGGTTGCTGGTTTGATTCCCAGTCAGGGCACATACTTGGGTTATGGGTTCGATCCCCAGGTGGGTGTGTACGGGAGGCAACTGATCAACGTCTCTCTCTCTCTTTTTCTCTTTCCCTTCCTCTCTTTCTAAAAATCAATAAAAACACATCCTCACATGAGCATTAAAAAAAAGTAATGCTACTAAAACATTATTTTTATTTTTATATTAAAACAATTTTAAATTCTTTTAATTAATATTTTATGTTTAGATACAGTTGGAATTTCTCTTATTAGATTGTATAAGTTCAAAAATATAGTCTGGAGGTCTCAAGTTATTCAATAGAGTTAACCAAAGCTTAGCCTATGCTTCTTCACTTTACAACTGTCCTGGCCCTTATCTAAGCTTCCTCCATCTTTTTTTTTTAAGTTGGTTCTACATTTTATCACAGAAATTTAAAACAACTGCATATGAAACTTTGTCCTAAAAATATCATTGCTAAGCATTAATAACAAGCCTATGTACTAAATATTCGAGATGCGGCAAAGAAAGAATATTAAGAAACCTTTCTCCATATTCACTGAGTACCATAATATTCATGTCTAAAACTAATGGCCATGATGAATGCTTTGGAGCATACTCATAAATGAATAAGTCATAAAACTCTCTATTGTTCTATGTATTTTTAAATTCCTCCATATTTTCAAACTGATTAATGATGATGAGCATACTAATAAAATCACTAGCCTGTAGAAATACAGTAGTAATTTTGTAAGATTAGGCATCAATATGTGTGTAATTCAATGGTCTCAACAAGCTTCTATATGTCACAAACTCAGTGGCCCATGACAAAAGGTTTAAGGTTTTCCCTTTTGTAAAGACTTTGTAGAATATAAGCTCGGATCAAAATGTAAGCATGACATCATGTGAATCTACTTCTTACCTAGGCAACCCTTATGTGTCTGAAGCCTTCATTCAGAAGAAATTTATTCACTAATCATGAACATTTACAGAACCATGACCACGTTTATTTTTTCTAGTCAATTATAAACTGATTATTACTATTTAAAAATTTCTTTATAATTACCACATCCACAGGGTCCTCCTTCTGTAATATTTCTCAGTTGACTATTTGACCAATTATCTCAAAGGAGTCCCATAAAAATTCATGCTTTAATAGCTTAGTGATATTTAATTTGCAAGTGTTTCCCTTTTTTTTTCCTACGGAAATCCGCCCCTTCCATATGATTCCCCTCCATATAAATTTGTTAAATATTTACTTATGGGAGTGTCTGATTTAGCATATAAAAATATTGCATGGGACATACTAGTACTTATAATAAAACTTTTGGTCATTATTTATCTGAAATTGAAGTGTACTAGTAAATGAGCATCCTGTATTTTCTGTCAGCCCTATATATTTGATCATTTTTATGAATAATGTGTATAGACTTTCCTCTGAGAGTTCCTACGGGTTTCCATCCAAGGGCTTGCCAAGTTATAATCCCTGTGCCTTCAAGTTCCTGCAACCATCCCTGGTCTATTTACTAGGAAGAAGGCATCACCAAGAGCACAACC
Organism: Myotis brandtii; assembly: GCF_000412655.1. Taxonomy (NCBI): domain Eukaryota; kingdom Metazoa; phylum Chordata; class Mammalia; order Chiroptera; family Vespertilionidae; genus Myotis; species Myotis brandtii. The sequence goes on along the minus strand of NW_005356870.1, from coordinate 6,829,115 downwards.
ACGCAGGCACCCTGATCTCAGAATTCCAGCCTCCAGACTATGAGAACGTCACTGTTGTTGAAGCCACCCAGTCTAGTCTTCTGTTATTGCAGCCTGAACTAAGACACCAGGCTTAACGACAGGGAACTCACTATTTCCCCCAAATCTGTGATGATAGCCTTGAAGATTCCTATAAAGCACTCACTCACATATCCTAAGGACATCAGATTTTTATAATTCTACTACACACCCATTTTTAAAAGACTTCTTTGGGGAGCACTTAGGCATTTCACATTCTCTTGGGGTGTTGGGGTAAGAGAGAAAAATCTATTAATGTCGCTGCCAAAAAGAGAAAAATTGCACAGAGCAGCCATGTAAAATAAATTCTAATAACCACAATTTTCAGAAGCACTTTTGAAAATTTACCTATATAGTAGTAAAAGAAAAAGCAAGGGAATAGTGTGACTGACCTAAAAATAATTTATTTAGCTATGCTTCAGCTATGAACCTGATTGAACATATATCCACTGCTTCACGTGTCCATCTTATATCACAGTTGTGTGTGTGTGTGTGTGTGTGTGTAAATTCACTGAACCTGTCTGTGGTGTGCAAATGCTTCCTGAAGATGATGTGTAAATGAATGAATGAATACATGCATACATTCATATGTTTACAACCTCTTTAAATTCTTACAATTATTTTTGTGCCATGAAATTTAACAATCATTTACTTTCATATTGTCATGTGTAAGTCCATTTAAAATCTAAACTCCTTAGTAGTTTGACTGGTCATAGTCACACAGAAGAATGAAATCACTAGGGCAAGGTAAAAATGAGAGGAACAAAATGAAAATCAGGAACCTACCAGGGACTGGACAATGAAAGAGACTTGGCAAAGAGGAAAATCAACTTCATGAGACGGGTGTCAAGCTGGGCAAGCAAGAACCACATGCAAGAACAGCATAAAAGAAGATGCCAAATGCACACAGAGGCAAGTAGGAGACTGAAAGCTCCTGGACAAATCTGACAACACCACCCAGAACTACAAAATGATAAGGCAGGGCCTAGTGTAGGCCTGCAAATGATAGATGATAGCTCATGTGAATGGTCGCTAATATAGAGAAAATTAAGTAGGTCTGGTTCCTGCTTCTGGACACATTGCCATCAGCTTTAAAGACAAACTCTTTTGCACAGCTATTTACTCTTCCTTCTTTTCTTTTCTTTTTTAAATTAAATTTTGATTCCGTTGCATTCAGCACAATCTGACTGTATTAAAAAAATGTTAGCTATTGATGGATCAATGTTAACCTTTGGGCTCTCACTCTATGCTGTTTCTGTTAGCTATTGATGGATCAATGTTAACCTTTGGGCTCTCTATGCTGTTTCTAGACATTATTTTTAATGACTGCTGCAATTTACATTGCAACAATAGTTCACATAAACACTGTAATGCATCATGTCTATGTTTTGTCTAAAATACAACAGCTAGATGGACAATAACTAGAAAGTTAAAAAGTATGTAAAACAAACATTTATCCATAACTAACAAATTCAAAAAAAAATATTTGTTTACTTATTACTCGAATGATTGTTAACATTGCATGTAACAAAAATGACAATCCTTTATGATGTATTGAGGAGCCTGGTGAAATATCTTTTGGTAGGTCCGCTATTTCATAGGCTTGGGAAATGTGCATAAAGATTCAAAAATAAAACTGAAATAAACATTGATATGATGCTGTCCAGCCTGAAACATACTTAAGCCCGGCGATAATGTTCTTGCTGTTTCTGATTTGATGCTAGTTTTTAATTATTGTTTGGCCATCAAATGATAAAAATCCTGAAATTAGAAGAACTCTGAGGTACTGAGAATTGGTTATACGACATCACATGAAACCTGGCTTAATTTGACAACAGAATGCCATCAACTGCACAATAAATGATGATGGCCCTCGCAAGTCCCGTGGAGTACTCGCCACTATAAGAGGAAGCATCTGCTCACTATAGGAGGCAGGAACGTGTTGGAGCTTTTCCATAGACCTACCTATGTCTCTTTGGACATGTTTGTAAGTATATTTATACTCCCCAGTGGAGCAACTTTGCCCTCATAGATTATTTGGGGGGTAAAAAAAAAAAAGTTTAGGATAATGGTCAAAGGTTCCTTCTAGATAGGTCTTAGGTTGAAGGATTTTAGATTCTACTGGTAACACGTAACGATTAAGTCACAGTATGCTCTGTCATTTAAAAACAGTGGTGTTTCATAGCATTTGGGTAAAAATCCAAATTGAAGGTCAGGGTGGGAATGGCAGTTAATAATAACATTGTACAGAAAAAAAAATATTTGGACGACTAATACAAATAATGCTGGTGAACGTACTACTTAGAAGAAGAGTTTATTTAAACTTTGAAACAACCCTACAACATGGGTACTGATATCTCCATTATGTATGTGGGGAAAGTGCAGCTTAAAGAGATTAACTAGTTTGTTTTTTGTCACAGAAGAGTAAGTGGTAAAGCCTAGTTCACACCTAGGTCAGAGACTCCAGCAGCCTGTGTTCTTGAGCATTAAATGGTTGTTTCATTACTAGTATCACATGGACTACCAATTAGGTGCATGTATTATGTCCTGCTTCACTTTATTTCTTCCTTCCCTGTACTTACAGTCACCCCGTGTGCCCATTTTCATAAGTAACTCAAAAGACGTTCAAAGACTGAGTCATTTACCCTCTTCTGGAGAAGACTAGCCAGGCCCATTTGTCATTCATACCATTTTTCTCTAAAACCACTTGCGATGTTGGGTAATAATCCCAGATGGAAGTCATTAAAGTTTAATTTGTCTGCATATGTGACATCTTGCTTTTCAAATCTTTTGACTTTACTCTTTCCATTACTGAAACTAATTGGTATATATGAGAAATAACTAATTAAAATGAGTGTAAAGTAGTTTTCTCAAATATAAAAACATGCCATAAAATGCTAATAAAACTATAAAAATATGTGGAAAAATCTGTCAATTACAAAATTAACTTTAGTTGGGAAAGCAAATATTATTTATTCTTTACAATTCACAAATAAATTATTTGTTTGGCAGCTAAAGGCTCTTTTGCTGAATATTAATAAAATGTCAAGAATAATAAATTGTCTTCATTCCAGAATAAAAATTTGAAGATGATCGTTGTAGTTATAAATTAAATTAAAAAAAACTCTAAATAGCTGTTTTCTAGGACCATTTTTTGTTATGGTTAAAGAAAAGTGGGCTCTCTGGTGCTAGGAAAACTGGAAAGCCACATGCAAAACAAATGAAACTGGATTACAGTTTGTCCCCATGTATAAAAAGTAAGTCAAAATGGATCAAAGACCTCAATATAAGACCTGAAACAATAAGTTACATAGAAGAGAATGTAGGTACCAAACTTATGGACCTTGGTCATAGAGAACATTTTATGAACTTGACCCCATAGGCAAGGGAAGGAAAGGCAAAAATAAATGAATGAGACTATATCAAACTAAAAAGCTTCTGCACAGCAAAAGAAACTGACAACAAAACAAAAAGGCAGCCAACCAGATGGGAGATGATATTTGCAAACAAAGGTTTAATCTCCAAATTTTATAAAGAACTCACAAAACTCAACACAAAATAACAACAAAAAAACAATCCAATCAAAAAGTGGGCAGAGGATCTGAAAATACACCTCTCCCAAGAAGACATACCAACTGCCAATATATATACATATATATATACTAGAGGCACAGTGCATGGATTCATGCACTGGTGGGGTCCCTCGGCCTGGCCTGTGGGGATCGGACTGAAACCAGTGCTCCAACATCCCCTGAGGGGTCCCGGTGCAAGAGGGGGTACAGGCCAGGCCGAGGAACCCCACTGGTGCATGATCAGGGCCAGGAGGAACTGTGGGAGGGCTCCAGGATCCAGCCCATCTCACCCAGTCCCAATCAACTGGACCCCAGCAGCAAGCTAACCTACTGGTCAGAGCATCTGCCCCCTGGTGGTCAATGTGCATCATAGCAACTGGTTGAATGGTGGAACAAACAGTTGGACACTTAGCATATTAGGTTTTTATTATATAGGATATGAAAAGGTGTTCAACCTCATTGGCAATTAGGGAAATGCAAATCAAAACCACAAAGAGATACCACTTCACATATGTTATTATCATTCAGTCATTATCAACAAGACAAGCAATAACAAGTGTTGGAGAGGTTGTGGATAAAAGGGAACCCTTATTCACTGCTGGTGGGAATGCAGATTGGTATAACCACTATGGAAAGCAGTCTGGCAGAAAGCAGTCCTCAAGAAATTAAGACTAGAGATACCATACAACCCAGCAATCCCTCTCCTGGGTATATACATGAAAAACTGAAAATCATGTATTCACAAAAATATATGTATCCTATGTTCACTGCAGCATTATTCAAGGTGGTCAAGACATGGAAACAACCAAAGTGTCCCGCGATGGAGGACTGGATAAAGAAGATGTGGTACATACACACAATGGACTACTTCTCAGCCATAAGGAAAGGATGAAATAGATCCATTTGCAATAACATGGATGGACCTTGAGAACATTATGCTAAGTAAGTGAAATAAGTCCGTCAGAAAAAGCTAAGAACTATATGATTTCGCTCACATGTGCCATATAAAACTGAAACACGTGAACACAAACAGCAATGTGGTGATTGCCGGAGGGAAGGAGTTGTGGGGAGAAGGGGGCCTTAATATATGGTGACAGGAGATTTGACTTTGGGTGGAGGGCATATGGTGCAATATACAGATCTTGTAACATAGAACCCCACACCTGAAACCTATATGTTCATGTTGACCAATGTCACCCAAATAAATTTAACAAATAAAATAAAGAAAAGTGGGCTCTCTCCAGACACTAGATCTACTAGTAACTTAATATTGGATTTTCCATTCTCTTGAATTATGAGAAATAAATGTTTGTTGCTTAAGCCACCCAGTCTATGGTAATTTGTTACAGCAGCTTAAGCAGAATAAGTCATCTTCTTAAAAGAATTTAATTAGTGTTAAGATCAGTAGCCAAGTTTCTTAATAAGATACGTTATTTTGTATTACTTTGCAAAGCCACTGTACACATTTTTTTCAGGTCCAAACCACATCTGGGACAATGCTACAATATCCTAAATGCTACTATTGCTTTGTCAAAATGTCTGGGGTTTTTTTTCCATGCATAAGTGGACATTATACATTTAAGGAGGATCCAAATAGTGTCAAATAATTTTTATCAACCTTGTTTGTTGGGAACTAATGAATCAGGACAATTGGAGGACCTGAGATATAGGAATATATAAGTATCTCAAAGACAAAAGTTCAATGCACCTAGCTTTCCTTCTGGCTATTTAGCATTATGACTGCAAGAAATCGCTCACAAAGAATGGTTTTCTTCAGGTCAGCAGCCAAAGAAGGAGAAAACGTATAAACGTAGGATTTGGGGTAGAATTCATTAGAGGGCTATTATGCGTTAAATCCTTAGCTTTTCATTAAGCTTTAACCTAATGAAAACCAAAGAGAAGGATTGAAAACAGAAAAAAAATTGAAATATAGAAAAATTATATTGCTTTACAGAGGAGTAGATGAGAAAGGTCACTTTAAATTTTTCTGCGTTTCAGACAGAGAAGAGGTAAAGAGGATGCTGTCAAGACATTTCTTGAGTATTTATATGCCTAGTAAATATTTTCTTCACAATACTGCATCAATCAGGAAGTATCTTCTGCCGCATGACCTTGGTTTGTGTACCACCATGGCAATTGGCAAGAGCAGCCATGCACCTCTGCTGTCCCCCAAACTTCAGCCACCTTCTGACCCAGCTGGACATAGAGCTATCCTTGTGACTTCCAAAGTTCAAACAAGGAGATATAGAACTTCCCAGCTATAGAGAACCTAGTGTTCACTGCTCATATTCCATAATGGCCATTGTCAAAACAAAGTTTCTGTATACTTCCTAGTTTTGTAGCCCTCAAAATACTGGCTTCAGGAGCATTGGTGAAAGATATTTTGTAAAGTCAGCTCTACTCCAATTCCTTTCCTCCAAGAATGAGATATCCTGAAGGGATCTAAGCTGAGCCCCAAGAAATATTCATCAAATTCATGTTCTGTTGCCCTCTTTTCCTATATCAACTGTGTTTCATTTTTTTCTTTTTTCAAGTACACTCGACCAAGTGTACTTGACAAGTGTAAATTCTTATCATGACAAAGAAGTAAGTAGGTGTCTAGGGTTAGTCTTTAAGCACCTCATCAAAGGTAAATGTTGATCCTCATTTTCACTTCTCTGGCTAACAAACTCTGTGTCAGGGGCAATGGACTTTCATAAACTAAGTTTTTCTCTGGGTTTATAGATTTTCCTCTTTGAAGTAAGAGTCATAAACAGTAACCACTCTTCTAATCCTAATTCCTCTTCAATAAAATAAATATTAATTATCCATTTCCTGGACATGAGGCTTTGCAAAAATAATTATCTAAATATTTACATATAATAACGACAATAATATTTTTGAGTGCACATAATGTGCCAAGACCTGTATCAAAATAATAGATTACTTATTTAATCCTCATAACACAAATAGGAGGGTCCTTTTATTGTCTCAATTCTGAGAAGGGAGTTAGAGAGGTAAGGAGACATAGCCTATCTCAACAAACTTAAGATGCTATAAACTGTAAGTTGCAAAATTAGTATTACATATCAATGAGGGAGAAAGAAGTTGAAAAAAATACTGATTAGTCTTTTATGCATTCTAGTTAATAATGTGGTAAAATTAGAAAATGTATATCTTATAATCAATAAAATGAAGTTCCTAGTTCAAAGCTATATATCCTGTAGAAGTCTCAAAGGAAAGTGATCCAGTTCAAGGCAATGCAAAAAAACTACAGCTGGAGAAGGTAAGCTGCCTTCCAAAACAGATGCCAGATCAGGCATTTAGCTTCTAGAATTTACCACAGTCCTGGGTCCAGCACCTGCCGTAATAATTAAGAATGCGTTTTATTGATGTTCCAGAGTTGATTGGAAAGTAAATGCTGATTTATGTAATCAAAGCTCACAAGAGACTTTCTAGAAGGTCAATTTATTAGGTCAATTTATTAATCTGTCATGAGAAATATATCTGCCAAGACTTTCTAACTGAGTGAACCTGGCCAATTTATTGCTCCCCATAAGTAAGTTACATAGGAAGGCACGTTTCCAAGAAGTTGCTTGGTAAGCAAGTGTTATGGGCTGAATTGTGTCCTTCGTCTTCAATTCATATGTTAGAAGTCTTAATTCCTAGTACCTTCAGAATGTGACTGTGTTTGAACATAGGGCCTTTACAGGGGTGATTAAGTTAAAATTGGGCCTTAGGGTAGGTCCTAATCCAATCTGACTGGTTTCTTTATAAGAGGAGTAGAACACACTAAGAGACTATAAGGCAAGCATGGCTATAAATCAATATAAGTATCATAAAATCAAAGCACCACATAAAGTCTTTATAGAGACAAACTCTATTCAGAAGATCCAGAAAATGAATCCTGGAAAATGTTCTTGAAGAACGGGTAAGATTTTAATAAAATGGAGATGAAGAGGCAAATTATTTTAAACTCTAAGCAACCTCATAAAACAAAAAGAAAAGGAAAGTATTCCATATAATAAAATAACTGAGAATAGTCTTCCTGAACAAAATTGTAAGGGAAAAGAATATAGAGAACCAAGCCTCAAGTAGAGCTGTATCATAAGGGCCATTGAATAACAGGATAAAGAAAGTTAATATAATTTGAAAGATAATAAAGCCAATGGTGGTACATCCATTCAGTGAAATACAACCCAGCACTCAAAAGAAACTATTGATATGTGGTACAACCTGGATGAATCTTGAAGACATTTTGCTGAGGGAAAGAAGCCAGTGGCAAATGATTGCATACAGTCAGATTCTTTTATATGACATTCTGAAGAAGACAAAAATTTAGGCAGACTTTGCACAGAGAACAGATAAGTGATGGGGGGGGGAGTTAGAAATGAGGGGAGGGTGTGACTACAAAAAATATAGCATTAAGAATTTTGGAGGCCAAAACTGGTTTGGTTCAGTGGATAGAGCGTTGGCCTGCGGACTGAAGGGTCCCAGGTTCGATTCCGGTCAAGGGCATGTACCTGGGTTGCGAGCACATCCCCGGTGGGAGATGTGCAGGAGGCAGCTGATCGATGTTTCTCTCTCATTGATGTTTCTAACTCTCTATCTCTCTCCTTTCCTCTCTGTAGAAAATCAATAAAATATATTTTAAAAAAAGAATTTTGGAGGGTGATGGAACTGTTCTGAATCCTGATTATGACAGTGTTTATCTAAATTTATACATGTTTTAAAATTTGTAGCCTATCACACCAAAAGGAAATATCTATTATATGGTATTACTAAAAGATGTGAAATGCGATGGTAATTTTCATAAAAGAAAAATGGATGTGAATATGACATTTTAAAAAGATTTTATTGGCTTAAACTAATAGTTTAGCATGAAGGAAGAGGCAAGAGAGAAGGAAATCAAAGATTTTTTCAAAGGATTACCCATGGACAAGGGGATAAAAATGTTTTGTGATGTTAATACAAAAAAAAATAGTAAACTCAGAGAGAGGGTCAACGAAAAGGATGATTTTTTATGTATTATTTTGCCTGCCAAAATATGTTCTGGAGTCTACTCGGTGTGGCTCAGTGGTTGAGCATCGACCTATGAACCAGAAGGTCATTGTTTGATTCTCGGTCAGGGCACATGCCCGGGTTGTGGGCTTGGTGTCTAGTATGGGGCATGCAAGAGGTAGGCAATCAATGATTCTCTCTCATCATTGATGTTTCTATCTTTCTCTCCCTCTCCTTTCCTCTCTGAAATCAATTACTAGGAATTAAGACTTCTAACATATGAATTGAAGACGAAGGACACAATTCAGCCCATAACACTTGCTTACCAAGCAACTTCTTGGAAACGTGCCTTCCTATGTAACTTACTTATGGGGAGCAATAAATTGGCCAGGTTCACTCAGTTAGAAAGTCTTGGCAGATATATTTCTCATGACAGATTAATAAATTGACCTAATAAATCAGTATATATATATATATAGTATATATGCTCCGGAGATCATTATCAATTAGTTGGTAATATGGAGCTGGAATGTAAAAGAAAATTTTAAAACAGAAGTCTCATTAAACCCATAGATTTTAGAGTCCACCTGCTTAGAAGTGATCATTACAACCATAGTCATGGAGAAAGTCACTCAGCAGGAGCCATAAATGAACATGCTGATGAGATCTTGGAGGTGTCAATTCTATGGGAGAGAAGAGGCACTAACGAATCCTTCTCTGAAAGCACCAGCCTAGCATGTGCTCTTCTCGAATATCTTACAATATTCATTTGGCATTAAGTATTCATTTAATATTTTTAAAACCAATATGAGCTCACTTTAGCAAATTATATAGAAATCTGAGCATTTACCCAATAGGTATACACAGTGCACCTACAATGTATTAAGACAGTGCTAGATGATATAATCTTACTATTTATTTCTTGGAGACAGGCCTGGATTTTTATTAAACTCTAGGAACAAATTATGTAGGTTTTCGAGCTCCTAGCTCATTCTTGCAGTGAACAGAGGTGATAAATCGAAGCGCTGAGTGTGGGAGTGAATATGCAGGGTGCAATGTCTCATCGATTGGATTTCAGGCAGATGAAACTGTAGACTCCTTTCCTATAGTACTATATTTTTCTCAGAAAATGTGCCCTATACTTCACTAGCATTTCATTACTTTTGTTATAAATAATCTCTAAAAGCTCTTTTATTCTCATAATATGAGTCTTTCCCAGAGCCTGTGTCTTATTTTCTTGTTTGCCCATTGTTTCTGTGCATTATAATGAGTAACGGTGACGACAATGTCAGGTTGAATTACCCAGTCAGACCCATGCAGTTTCCAATGACATATACATGCTGTAAATGACCTAAACATTCTGAAAAGAATTTATTTTTCATGCTGATGCCTTTTGTGTCTCGGAACCCTAAGATAAACTGAGGAACCCTTCTACTGAGTTGTGATTGAAGCCTCAGAAATTGTATATTGGAGATAACTTAAAGAAAACAATTTTAGAGATACATCATTGTGATCTTGCTCACAAAAACACAATGCAGCTTATGAAATAGGGTCTTGGAGAACTATACAAGTGCTCCAAGTTAGAAGAAAAACAAACTGGTAGACTTTCTTAAAGTAACATATTCTAAAGTATTTTTCAGATTATAGGAATGAGATGTTTAGATTCCCCCACAGCAACTATCCATTTAAAAATAAAAGAACTACTGAACAATGTAGGTTCGTTTACTCAAAACCCGTGTTGCACTTTTCATCTAACTGAGAAGCTTAGAAATCAAAACAAAACAAAAAGAACATATTTTCCATATTCCTTTGAAGCAAAGGTTCTGGAGGCAAATTAGATCTGTCAATCAGATGCATGGGCCTGAGATTTGGAAGGCAAACTTGAGGCAGAAGCTAGCTTCCTGTCTAATTTTGTCTGTTTCTGCTCAAAAACTCCTGAGGAAGCCAAGATTTCTCTGCAACAGTGGAGCAACATTTTTTCCTTGCCTTGCACTGCCCAATATGGAGTCTCTAGCCCCATGTGGCTACTGAGCACTTGAGATGTGGCTAGTCCAAATGAAGATGTCCTCTAAGTGTAAAGTACAGACTGGATTTTGAAGTCTTGGTACCAAAAAGACAAAGAAAGAAAGAAAGAGCATAAAGTATTCCATATCCTATATAATAAAACTCTAAAATGCAAATCGACCAAACAGCAGAAAGACCAGTTGCTATGATGTGCACTGACCACCAGGGGGCAGATACTCAACACAGGAGCTGCCCCCTGGTAGTTGGTGCACCCCACAGGGGGAGCGCCACTCAGCTAGAAGCTGGGCTCACGGCTGGCGAGTGCAGTGGCGGTGGCGGGCAGTAAGGAGCTAGAGGTCCCAGACTGCGAGAGGGCGCAGGCCAGGCTGAGGGATCACCCCCCTCCCATGCATGAAATTTCATGCACTGGGCCTCTAGTATTCTTATATGGATTGTATTTTGAAGAGCTTCAATTTTCGTTAAATAAAACATGTTTGATTTAATTGTACCCTATCGTTTTATTTTTTTAAATGAGGCTACTAGAAAGTTTGAAATGACAAATGTGCCTCTCATTGTGTTTCTATTAGACAGTGCTGCTCCAGCTTTCTGTGTGTAGAAAGTCCTGGGGTGAAGCAGTTACGAGGCTTCTCTGTGCAGCTATCCTGCTCCTGGTTGGCAGCTATGGACATGGGTTCCCTAGCTCCTGGTTTGTTCAGAGGTTGTGGGGATGGGCTCCTGATTCTGGTTTAGATTCAGTGACAACCTCAGAAGTGGTTCTCCTGATGCGTCTGCCTTGTACGGTCCTAGGAGTCATGCCTGCTGATCTTGCTTAGACTCCTTTCCTTGCCGAAACTGGTTTGGCTCAGTGGATAGAGCGTCGGCCTGCGGACTGAAAGGTCCCAGGTTCGATTCCGGTCAAGGGCATGTACCTGGGTTGTGGGCACATCCCCAGATGTGCAGGAGGCAGCTGATCGATGTTTCTCTCTCATCGATGTTTCTAACTCTCTCTCTCCCTTCATCTCTGTAAAAAAAATCAATAAAATATATTTTAAAAAAAAAGAATCCTTTCCTTTAGTCCTTTTTCCTATTTTGTAAACATCCACTTCTCTGTATTATATTTCTTAGTCTTCCTTTTTTGGAAATTATTAATGTATGTTCTGTTTCTTGAACTGAGCCTCGATTGGTTTTTTTTTAAAGGGGAGCCTCTAAAATAGTAGGAGTAATTTCTGGAATAGAACTCCTTTAGTTTAAATTTTTTTAAGTTTATGAGAAAGTAAAATCTATTTTAATGACAAACCTTCCAAAGCTATGAAAATGTCCCTAGCATGTGCTATTGGGGAAGGTGTGTCCATCCTTCTGGCTGAATATATCACTTGTAATATCTGGATTTGCATATTCCAAAAAGGTACCTGCCTTGAAATGATTTTTCAAAAGATACCTTCACAAGTGACACTGTTTTTTTAAAGCGTAAGTTTAAGGAGAAAACTGCAGTAGAGCAAGAAGAAATGAGGTGGCCTCAGTCTGAGACCAGGAACCATTCCCTGGTGGAGTCCGATTTCCATGATAAGACCCTGCAAAATTACTTGCAGTTTTTCTCATTTCAGCGTATCATGAGGGCATCAAAATAGTGACCTCCCTTCCCATGTTCCTATGTTTCTGTTGTAAAAGCTATTTATTAATCTGCCTGGTTATCGCTGGGATCATTCTATTTTATATAGAGGTTGTTGCCTATTTCCCATATAAGCTTCTCTGTGCAGTAGTACTGGGCATTCCGTGATGATATCAGAGCCGTGGAAAATTACTGCCATCGCTGGTGTATCTCTCCAGGTTGCTTTTGCAGCCAGAGGCAGTGCATGTGCTAAGCCCAGCCCTGCAGGGCTTTAGATGTAAATTAATAAAGCACCGGCCTCTCCCTGTCACAGTGAGGAAGTGCAGGAGTTGTTTAAATTCAGAAACAGGACAATAATCATGTGGCGACACACACTCACATACACACCCAGGGTGTGTTCCCGAAAGACAAATTCATTTTTCACCTGTCATAGTATATCATGTGTTTAACAGTGCACTAAGAGATTTTTTTAAAACAGTTTTTGAGAAATAAGGGCTAGGAATTGCTGAATAGGATTTTTAGTTTTGGGTGCTACTTTTCAATCTCATATTTGAGATTGAATTAACCTAGTCTTTAGCTCATTACATTTCTTGGGATGGCTTCAAGTGCAGTAATGTTAGGATAATGGCTAAAAGATTACATAAGCACAGACAAAACTGTTTAAGACTCTGACATATTTGAAAAGAAAGGAGTGCATTTCAGGCCCAAGGTCAGCTTAGTTCTAGGGTGAGAAGCTCTCAAGTTATCTGATCTAAAGATTTATGGATTTTTGCACTCAATATTTTATAGATATACAATTACAGACCTTTATGGCATAGATTTACTTATACTATGGAAAGAATGGGAAAAGCTGAAAGAAAATATAGAAAGAGAGAATGGGAGAAAAGGTATAATGCGGAAAAATGATGGGGAGATAATGAGAAACGGAGACTTAATAGAGGAAATAAGAAAAGCAGGGAGGTGAGAAGGAGAAAGAACAGAATGAAGAATGAAGAGAGACTGGTGGGAAATTTGTGAAGAATTGATTTTTGCTAAACTAAAAATTCAAGTGCTGTGTGATTTTCCTCTGTGACTACCTTGATGGGCCAGTTGTCTCTGACCCCTACAGGAGGCATAAAGTTTTTGCAAGGAAGGATGACATAATGGATTCCATTTCACTCCATCGCCCACACACCTTACCCTGGACTAAGGGAGACCTGCAGTGGAGGTATGGGAACTCGAGAAATTGAGGAGTGAGAAGCAGTATTCCGATGCCCATTAGCTATGAACTAACCTGGAAGAGGAGGGGATTTCTTGATTTCAGAATATGTAGATTTTATTCTATTTCCTGTAGGAAAGTTTTTGGAGAGCTGCAGCTCTACTACCATGCCTCATACTACTGAACATGGAGAACGACTAAAAATAAAGCAAAAAAAAAAAAAACAACAACATAAAAGCAATTTTGTGCATATACACCCTTAAGGGCTACTTCCCCACATGTGTTTTCCACAGCAAAGTTGGCACATAGAAGACATTTTTGAGTTATGAGATCCCCAGACTTGACTTAACAAAATTAAAGGGGGAGAGAGAGTATGCATTTAGCAGATTGATTCCTGCAATGTGAAGGGACTTGCACCAGAGGGGACTTGTGAATGACTCACTAATGATGAAGGATAATGAGGCTGCATCACAGTTCACCAAACTCAGGAAGAAAGAAGGAAGAAGGCAATACATTTTTTAGCATTTATTATGTATCTTCACATTTAATGTGCAACAGTCCTGTAATTTAGGGCATTATCACTCCAATTTTCTTTTGAGTAAGAAGCGTATGGAAGGGATTGCAAATGCAGACAGAAAAACAAGAAAAGAATGCTGTTGAACTGACCGTGGGTTCAAGGTCTGGACAAAATAGCATCCAGTGAATAATTTACCCAAAACAGGCATAGCAAACATGGATCGAAGAAGCAAAAGGTAGAGAAAATTTTCTTCTCCACAAGACATATATAAGTGACAGTCCCTTTGCAATCAATCTTCTTAATTCATATATAAATATTTATATATTTCAACAGCACATTGTTGACCAGAATCATATTTTGTATGTGCCATTAAAATGATAGAGTTTAGCCAAAACCGGTTTGGCTCAGTGGATAGAGCATCGGCCTGTGGACTGAAAGGTCCCAGGTTCCATTCCGGTCAAGGGCATGTACCTTGGTTGCAGGCACATCCCCAGTAGGAGGTGTGCAGGAGGCAGCTGATCGATGTTTCTCTCTCATCGATGTTTCTAACTCTCTATCTCTCTCCCTTCCTCTCTGTAAAAAATCAATAAAATATATTTTTAAAAAATGATAGAGTTTATACAGATGTAACATCATTAGTAAAGCTGACTTTCAAAATTTAATCTCAGTGCTACATTTGAAATTTTATCTATAATATTTTCACTTTAAAAATGTAAAAAATGTCAACAAGTGACTCAGTGACCTTTTCCCCCAAAGAAATGAGCTAAACATTTATAAGCACAGACCATATAAATATAATACACTTAAATGTGAAAATTTAGTCAATTCCTATGCTACTTTTCTGAATTGACTTTGAAAAGGATTTTAATAGATAGCTTATTTTCAATAACTAGTATTTTTTAAAAAGAAAAAAAAAGAAAAACAAATCATTACCTAGATGAGAAAAACCTTTATACAGGAAAAAAATAATACAAATTATCAAAATGTGGAGGCAGAGAGTACATGGGAAATCTCTATACCCTCCTGTACATTTTGCTACGAATCTACAATTGCTCTAAAAAATAAGGATTATTGCCCGGACAGCATGGCTCATGGTTGAGCATCCACCTATGATGGTCACAGTTTGATTCCCAGTCAGGAGGCGTGTAGGAGGCAGCTGATCAATGATTCTCTCTCATCATTGATGTTTCTCTCTCTCCCTCTCCCTTTCTCTCTGAAATCAATTTTAAAAAATTAAATTTTTAAAAAAATAAAGATTATTTTTATAAATTCATATGATTAAATATTGTAAAGTACTTAAAGTAATTGAATTATGGCCATGTGAATCAACATGGTTGAGTCATAGAACATAATGTCAAATGACGAATGAAAAAAGTTGCAAAGAAGTAGAATATGGCACCACTTCTACAAAGTAAAATAAAATGCATGATGTTTTATTTAAGAATATGTCCATTTGAGGGAAACCATAAAGTAAAGTAAAATGATGAAAGACACTACTTTTAACTTAAGCATTACTTCTGGGGAGAGAGGAGTAGATTGGCTTTGTCAGGGACTTGAGAGAACACCAGCTGCATAGATAAGGCTCAGTGGGAGTTTCACAAATGCTAATTTTATTGTGCTACTTCAGTGTGTGTTATACTAATTTGTATAAACAAATATGGTATATTTCTTTATAAGATTATTATTACACTAGAGGCCCGGTGCACAAAATTCATGCACTGGGGGGGGGGGCCTCAACCCAGCCTGCACCCTCTCCATCTGGAACATCCCTCTCATAATCCGGGACTGCTGGCTCCCAACTGCTCGCCTGCCTGCCTGCTTGATTGCCCCTAACCGCTTCTGCCTGCCAGCCTGAACAGCCCCTAACCACTCCCCTGCCAGCCTGATCAATGTCTAACTGCTCCCCTGCCAGCCTGGTCGCCCCTACTGCCCTCCCCTGCAGGCCTGGTTGCCCCTAACTACCCTCCTCTGCCGGCCTGGTCACCCACAACTGCCCTCCCCTGCCGGCTATCTTGTGGTGGCCATCTTGTGACCACATGGGGGTGGCCATCTTGTGCAAGGGCATGACGGTCAATTTGCATATTGCCTCTTTATTATATAGGATTAAAATATATTTTAGAGCCTGGCCAGTGTGGCTCAGTGGTTGAGCACTGACCCAGAAACCAAGAGGTTATGGTTGGATCCCAGGTCAGTGCACATGCCTGGGTTGGGGGCTCAATTTCCAGCGGGGGGCGTGTAGGAGGCAGCCTATCAGAGATGTTTCTTTCTCTATTCCTCTCCCTTCCTCTCTCTCTAAAAATCAATAAAAATATATTTAAAGATATATGTATTTTACAAAGCTCAAAACAAATAAAATTAAATTATAGGTACTGAAAATAACTTTACTAAATCAAATGAGTTTTAATTTCTTTCCTGAAAGAATTCACAATAATCTTATAGTTGTGTAATAAAGTAGGGCATAGTTAAATGTAATCTCAGCTGGGAACTCAAGTTGATTAATCAGCTAAGCAAACTCCTTTATTTAACTACAGATTTTTAACAGCTCATAGTGAGACTTTTGGAAATAGACCAGCTGTAAAATATTTAGGTTCTCAGAAAATGTCTTCTTTTTTTTTGCAAGTCTTTTGTCTACTTTTCTCATGTAATCATAGTTGAGGAGAATTGGGGGGAAACAGTCTGTTTACATTTTATTTTGCTCCTTTCTTAACAAAAAGAAGAACAAAAGGACTATGTTGTTCCACAGTCCTCCCTGGGTGATTTTTTAACACCAGCCTTCTTCAGGATTAAATCTGTAGGAGGTACAGAATTTCTTTCTACTTTGACCCTCTTTTCAACTCTCTTTCCAAGTACATGTTATTTGATACTTGTCCAGACTCTTAGTGAGGTAAGCTTCTTTGCATTTTATTAACAATGTAGTTTAAGCAGCATCTTATCAGCATTAGCTACTGATATGCTAGTGTGCTCCTAGTCCATGATCATAGGTCCAGTTCATGATCATATGCATTTTAGGGTTTGTATTTTTAATCACTAATCACATCATATTTAGATTTTAAATTATCTGAAATATATTGCAGCATTTTTTTTCCAATGAGACTACACATCTTTTTTTTCTGATCAGAATAAAATCAGTTCTGTAAAACCATAGTTCTGTTAGTCAAATTTACCTTGTAATTTATAATAGAATATTGATTGTGTTCATCTTAACTGGCTCTAAAATGTTAGCCAATTATATAATTTCTAAAATTTATTGGATAATTTTTACATGTTGAGAAAATTATAGTCACAAACTCATCCAACACACCTAGTGAAAAATTCAACAATTATATACTGCAGCATGCCAGAGATCAATCAGATCTTTACTGCCATCTAACCAGTGGTTGATCCCTTTCACCAAACCTCATTTTAAGCCTGCTTCCTAGGACAACTTTGGATACCAATTATCTTAGATAGTTCCTCTAGAAAGAGATTTGAAGATGAGATTTGTCTGCAAGAAGTTAATTGGGAAGTGCATTCAGGAACAGCATATGTAAGAAAGCAATGCTAGCGGAATAGGCAAAGGACAAATTTGGACTCTGCTACAGTTACATCAGAGGCCTCAGAAGATTCCAGGTGGAAATTTAGATCTGGTGTGGTCCTTAAGATTATGGCAAGGTCTTGGTCCCCACTGACCAGGTATAGGCTGTGCACTGCCCTGGGGAAAAGAACATGAATTTGAATGAGGCAGCGTTCTTTGGCTCAGGGCAATTCCTGGTGGCAGCCATCAGCATCCACAAGGGCAATGAGTGCCTCACGTCACAACATCTACTTGACATATAAATACGAAAATTAGAGAAACACATTTTCCTTTTGCCTTTGGATATAAACAAACAACAAGATTGAAACTCATCATATTCCCTAAGATCAATCTTAACCAGTTTATGTTGACAAATCCTCGCTTTCTTGTGAAAGCCATTGAATGGCACTTAAGAGCCAAAGGAAAGGATAGAATTAGTAAAATATGATTAGCATGCTTCTTCACTCTACAGTCTAAACTAAGTAACTCTGCCCAAAGCATTTAGCCACAGGTGAAGACCTCAGTTTTATCATTTGGTAGATTGTTTCATTGACAGAGCTGATTCATAACATGATAATTCTATCTTTATGCTGTAAGGTTATTAATAGTATGGGAAATGGTCAATAAATCTTTTTTCTGGCATAGTGGGTATCAGTACCATCACAAAATCATCAGTATAATCACAAAATCTTCAAGAAGACCAGGTTATCTAGAACAGGGAAATTAAGGGGGAAGTAATGGGATATGAGGTAAGAAGTACTGGAGGTCCACAAATGATGAAAACAGAGTTTAAATGCTCTTTGAGGAAAGTGTTCTCTGCTCTTCTCTCTCTCTGAATTCTGATTTTTCCCTTTTAGTTTTATCTGAAAATTCCATTCAGTCTTTTCAAGATTTTGTTTCTTCAACAGAGGTATTTAAAAAAAAAATTTTAGCCAAAGACTGTAGTTGTTTTCAGCAGGCCATTTGGTCTGAATAACCTATTTGGCATTCTGGAAAACAGAGTCCCAACAGTTCGTTTTTCACAACTACGGCTGTCCTTGCAGCATCCCAGCTGGTTCTCGCTGATGTAAATAATGAGCAAACGTGTGCCTGACTCTCTCAGGTATGACACACTTGATTTGTAAATTGACCTATAAAGCGAGTGCATGTGGGGATCCCAAACATTTTTCTGCCATTGACCATGTGGGCCTTTGCTCCTGGATAAACTAAATTCCATCCTGAAAACTTTCGTGTAGTGATGAAAACAGATGAACATAAACAACATTTCCTCTGGATGAAAATCAAGGTGTATTTACAAAATGCAATTACAGTCAAAATTGATCTGCTTTTCTCTTCTTTACAAAATAACTGACATTATAAGCTCGACAAATTGGGCAGGATCAACAGTTCTATTGAGCCAGGTTGAAAAATTGGAAGCATACTAATTGCATTTCACGATTTCTATCCTCTCTCCTTTGTTCTCGTATATCATCTAACAGCTTCCATGACTGAGAGAAGGAGACTATCCTTAGCTGACCTCATAAGTCGCTTAAAGGGTCAAAAAGTGATTTGGTACAAAAATAGTTTCTTTCAATCTCTGAGAAACTCTCTGAGCAGGGGGTCTGATCTTTCAGGGAAAATATCGTTTCTTCCACTTTTTATGAACAAGATATTTTTTCTGGAGTGACAGTCTTAATTACAGTAAAAGCAGCTTAATAAATGATGCATATCCCAAGATCTGGCAATGACAGTAGCTATCCTTGCCCAGAATACTGTGCATTTTTGAACTTGTGCTTGGCTTGTGACTTTACTTTGGAAGACAAAAGGCATTTTTGTGCCATAAAAAGCAAACTCAAGATTTTCTAAAGTTTAGTTTTACTTTAGAATCTTTATGACCTTTTGGGGACAGAGAAAAAAGTGAAATAAAGGCATCTTGTTTATAAGCCTCTTTTGAAATAAGAAAGGCTAATGGAAGGTTAACTAATATATAAGAACAGAATAGCTAAAAAAAAAACCACACAATATCATCCATGTTCCTAGGATTTGAGAGAATAAAGGATGTTCTATTTGGCCTTGTAATACAAGTACCTTGGAAGCTTTGATATAAAATTTAAGAAAATAAAAATTTGCTAGCAGGGTGAGATGCAACAGAATAACAGGTTGAGAATAAATCTATGATTGTGAATTAGCAGCAGGTGGGATACATAAAAAATATCTCAGCCAGATCAGGGGCAAATGGAAAAGAAGGCAATATCACCGCATTTAGTGCCCAGAGGTGCTGTACAAATAGAAACATGCTTCCTAATTGGCGATAGGGGTATTGCAATGGCTTTATCAGAACTGTATCTCTCCTGCAATAGAAATTGGATGTACTAGTTGAATGTTTTCCTGTTCCTCTAGCCACAAAAGATCTGGAGCAACTTGGGAAAGGACTCTAACGTTCAGTCTGCTGGTCACTGAGTGATCAGCCTCATAATCCAACCATATAAGCACAATGAAACAAACTAATGGGAGACGGGAATCTAACAGTCTCTTGTAAGTTGTCCCTGGAACAATAAACTGTGGGGAGGGACTCAGTTAAGTCAGCAAGCGCTGAGTATTTTATTCAAAAACTCTCTCAGGCCCTAGCTGGTTTGGCTCAGTGGGTAGAGTGTTGGCCTGTGGACTGAAGGGTCCCAGGTTTGATTCTGATCAAGGGCACATGCCCAAGTTTCAGGCTTGATCCCCAGTAGGGGGTGTGCAGGAGGCAGCCAATCAATGATGCTCTCTCATCATTGATGCTTCTATCTCTCTCCCCCTCTCCCTTTCTCTCTGAAATCAATAAAAATATATTTTAAAAATAAACCCTCTCTCAGTATATTCAATCTCATATCTACTAGATGGTGTTCAAACTGGGAAAATGGCTTAAACTTTCTGTAATGGGTAGGAAGTAACTAGTTATGGGGAGGACATATTCAAGAAAATGCAAGTTGGTCAGGTTAAGATCCAAAGAAACACTTGTGTGAAAGAAAATCTGTGTGGGATTAAAAACCTTAGTAAACAAGGAGAGGCTAGGAAATCTTGATTTCTAAGGGTGGCGTTGCTTACACCTTCGTTGATATTGGATTTGGGTGCTTTTAGTATGTAAGACTGTGAAAACTAGATTGTTCTAACAACATTGACAGAGCAGAGATATAATTGTTACTCTTCAGGATCTGCCAATCAGGAAATGGAAGTTCATTAGGGCATTTGGCCTATCAGAAGTTTGGGCTGTTACATAAATCTGAATATGGGGTTAATATGAGAACTGTTTTCAATGATCTTCCTCAGAGTAAGGGCCCCAGTACCAAACCTTAGATGAGAGCACCAACCAGTCTTATTGACCCTGGCCTCTTTCCTTACTCCTGTGTAGTAGGACGTGTCCTCTGTTGAGCCTCCCTTCTTTATGATTTGAATTTCTGTCCTTTTTTAATTTTTTTTAACTTTATAAAAATGGGCAGCAAGCACTCTGAATCCATCACTGAAAAATCACATAATCTCAAATAAGGGAGCATCCTAACAACTGAGCCTCAGTATTATCTTCTCCCATAGGTAAATGATCATATTAATGAACTTTATTTACTCTCTCCCATGACCAAATGGGCACCAATCCCAAATGTCTCTCAAATCCGTGGCTCATGTTCCCTTTCTCAGGTTCTGCATTAAAGTCAACCTGCTGTACTAGTTTATCTCACTTACAAATTCTACTTGCTTTGTCTTCCTCTCAGATAACATCCTCAGATCATCAGAGCAGCCTGACAGTCCCAAATATTCCTTGATGAATATAACATGGTTATTCTCTATAGTTAAAAAAATCAAACACAAGGGTATTTAACATTTTGTTTAATTATCTTCTGTCTTATTAATTAATTAAGACCAATTAATTTTTTATGCTGGGTCTATAGGATGTTTTTCAGCAAGTTTATCTGCTTTATAAATATCTGGGGGATTGAAAAATGGTAGTATCTCTCCTGCTGGGTGAGTGAATGGCCTGTGTTAGTTACAGCCTACATTTATTCATTGATCAAACACATATCTATATTTTTTGGAAGAGTTAACATATTTCTGGGTACTAGGAATACAAAGTGAGTAAGAGAGCTCCCATCCTCATAGATAATGAAACACATAAGGTTTAATATCGTGCGATAACTTATATAAGGAGAAGTTTCAAAAAATACTTTGAGGACAGGGTACTTTAGAACACGGAGAAGAGATAGGTTGTAGGGTGAGGAAATGTCAGCCTCGAACAGAGAAGTGGGGAGAAAACATTCCAGGAGGAGAGAAACTCTCATCAAAGGCCGAGAGGCCGAAGAGCGAATTACAAGTACTTCACACAGTGTCTAAGGATCAGTCGGGTAGCTGGGCAATCAGCAAGAACCAGACATAGAACCCCTTGTATGCCACTAGGAAAACTGTACGTTACACTGACAGCAAGAAGAAACCACTAAATAAGTTTAAGCTGATGACTGGCACTGTTAGATTTATTTTTGTTTTGCTTTTTAAAAAATATCCTGGTTGTATTTTATTTTGAAATGTGGATTTGAGAGAGAAAAGCTGAAGGCAGAGAAGCCTTTGAGAAAGCTACCTCGGGAAACATGTGAAGAATAATAAAAAATTGCAATAAGATAGAGCTGGGTACTCAATTGGAGGCAGGAGCATGAACCCGTGTAGAAAATATAAGTTGGGGAGCAGGTTTTAGAGCATTAGATCAGTGAACAAAACATGGAGTTTTGTGGTAGATATGACCATTTGAAGTGCCTAAGTTAACCTAAATGAAAAGGGACAATAGGCAACTGAGTATGCAGGTCTGTAATGAGAATAGGGAATATTCCCCAACTCACCCCAAATGAGTGCTGGCCCATTTCTAGCACAGTGTCACCGAGCCAGTGGGGGAATAGGTGTAATAAGGATTGCTATTTCTGGTCATGTCTCCATTTCAAGGGGGCAGCTTACTGCTGCTGCCAGAGAAGTTAGCATTCCACTGGCTTCTCAACATTTCCATTTTTGTGGCAGCACAAATTTCTCTGTCTTAAATCATCAGACAAATTAATCTCTAAGGCTGCTTCCTCCAGTGCGGCATTATTCCTTCGGTTTTGGCAACCATAGGAGCTTTCTTTCTCTGATAATGCCAACTAAAGGGCAGGCACTTTAACAATGTTTAGAACACACCCTGCTTTTCAAATGAAGAAGCATGTTTGTGGTTGATGATTTATTTAGATGGGATAAAAAATAAATCAGAATGAGGGCCCTGAATTTTAAAAGTCTGAAACGTGTGGTGGCCTTGATAAAAGATTGAGCTAGAATCTCTTCGGCGGCACTTTCGGAAAGTGGTAACCACTTGCGGTAGCCAGAGGATGATTTAATGCCTTGCTAATGTGCTCAGCTCCAGTGAAAACAATCCTGCCTCTTGAATATAGCTCTTCCATCCCCCACTTTCCATTAGGAGGAAAACCTGAGCAAAGATGAAACATTTTTCTCCGAAGATCTTTGAGATGCTAACAAGATAATGTTTGAGTGCCGAGTCGATAATTACAGCATACGGAGGCCACGTATCTACCTCATCTATCTTCGGCTCACTCTAAATTTCTAAACTACCTGGTCAAAGTCATGTCCTTGCATATGTTAGATGAAGGCTGCAGCAAGCCCAGCTTCCTCTGCTCGGTGTTCAAATTCTTTCATGATCGGCCCCCACTCAGAGGCATATGTACCATGAAAGCAATGAAGCTGAACCTCAGGGCTCCTCATTTGCACTGGTCTCTTCCACGGGCTGGAGAAGGGCACCCAGCACTGAGTTCTCAACCTCACACGTGAAATTGACAAAACCAAGCTCTTCCTTAGTTAGGGCGGCTGCTCTTCCCACCCGTTTCCTACTTGCCCCTGTGTCAGGTAATATCGAAACGAGTGAAGGGATTTGGGGGATCCAGCTACAGGAAAGGTGAGCAGACAAGACATTTAGCTTTGTGCTTAGTAGGGTGTCTGTGCAGTCCACAGTCACCATCATGCATGGGTAAGTCATTGCCATGTATAGAAATGGCTTTGAGGAATATGTCTGCCACCCACGGTACCAACTTCCCCTGTGTCATGACAAGAGGTGCAGGGCAAGATGACATATAGATGTCCTGAGGGGCCTGCCATCAAAATAGGAGAGAAGAGGAGGAGAAACAAGGTTTGAAATGTATCAAGGGACATTCTGGGAGGGATTTTCCAAGCTTCGGTAATTTAAAACTGTAAGCAGAGGATTTATGTCTCAGGGGCAGCTAGGAACTCATCAGTAATGAAAAATAAAATGCTCACACTAGAGGAAAGGCAGAACTATCTTTCTGTTCTTCCTGCATAAAATGATACTTCAAAAGGATTAGCATGTGAAGAGGTGATCAGAGAGAATACAGCCAAATCAGCTGGGGGAAAAGAGTTCCAGAGAGGTGTGACTGGTACGAGGTAATACAAATATTATAGACTTTTCGTTAGCTTTTCAGATTTGTGATTTGTGGTGATTACTTTTCTTAATCCAAGTAAATATTTCCCTTTACAACTGAGATAACATCCAATCGCACTGTCCAATCAGACCCTTGTGACTCAGATATCTTACCTCCACAGTAATTTCATAGGCATAAGCAGAGGCAGAGATCTGAGGCAGAGACAAAGCAAAAAAGAAAATTAAATTAAAAAATAAAATAAAATAGCCAGGACCTAGAATGCAACTTCCCTGGGACTTTCTTCTCACTTCTGGGTCCAAGTTAACACAAGACATGTCTAAGCAAAGTGCGCACGCACCATATTTGCAGAGGGAGCCATTTGGATCCTGACACGTCGCCATTTTATACATAGATTGTTACCAGTACACAGTCCGTGTGATGTTTTCCAGTAAGTTTGTGGATTCCAGGTTTATTTACTAGAAGGGTTCTATGAAGTCAACCACCTTAGGTATGTGGTGAGTCCCCACCGGACACACCCCCTTAGCATGTGTTTGACTATTCCACTGCTGCTTTATGATTGGCTTTTGCTGGTTTCTCCATCCCTATTCAAATTGCTTTGATGTCACTCAAAACATGATTGGCATTTCTCACCTGAGACTTCTCTGAAATGGGTAGTTTTCACCACTGACCACAATAAGCTGACAGCTGCTTCCCAATGGTCTGTAATGAGCAGCTGCCTCTGACAGTTTACAAATCTAAAACCTAAGTCTTTGCCTTATTTGATTTCTCCCAAAGGCTTTGGTCTGTGTATTTTCAGTTATGGTTCATAATGCCAAGGGACTTCCCATACCACCATTTTCTTCAGTCCTTTTAACGTATATTTCTCTACTCATGACCCTCTACACATTCATTTTTTCAATTGACTTTGTGAATAGGGGCCATCAGGATTTCTAGAAGAGGAATATAATTTCTATGGCACACCTGAAGAGTCCTGATGGCCTTCTACTGTATTTCTCATTGGCAGGGTCTGTGAGAATGTATCTCAGGGAAATGTCCTTCATTGTCCAAATATACATAATTCCTAGAATTTCACAGACTAAGCTAGGCCTTGGGTTTTGGTTGGATATGTCAGCCAACCTCTGTTAGTTCTCCAGTTTCTTCCTCTGAGGAATCTGTGATAATCATGTCATCAATGCAGTATACTCACTTGCTCTAATGGTTATCAAGTTCAAATCCTGCCTCATGCCCTAACCGGTTTGGCTCAGTGGATAGAGCGTCGGCCTGCGAACTGAGGGATCCCATGTTCAATTCCGGTCAAGGGCATGTACCTTGGTTTCGGGCACATCCCCAGTGAGGGGTGTGCAGGAGGCAGCTGATCGATGTTTCTCTCTCATCGATGTTTCTAACTCTCTATCCCTCTCCCTTCCTCTCTGTAAAAAAATCAATAAAATATATGTTTTAAAAAAATCTTGCCTCATTAGATTGTGGCCATATACTTGAGAATTCAAATTTCTCTGTATCAAAAGAGTGAATGCATGTTAATTTTCATCACACAAGATTGCAAACTGTACCTGTCTGGACTCCAAATCGTGTATTGAAAAAAAAAAAAAAGAATCAGCCAAGTAGGTAACCTGCCAGTCCCCACTGGTCTGCTGCACTTTCTATATCATCTCTACCTTATCTAGTGCAGCTGGAGCAATCAAAGCAACCACCTTGGCTAGCCCACAATAGTCTAGTATTAGCCTCTAAACACTGTTTTCCATAAGTACAAGTCAGATGGGACTATTAAAAGGGGAGATAGAGAAATCAAAACCACCACCGCAACCATTTCCTAACAGCAATTTCATTTCCCTCTTGGAAGTCTCTATAGCTTAATAGCTTCCAAACTTAGGCTTGGTTGCAAAGGTCCCCATTAATCATAGCCAATTAATACGGCATGAAAGATTGATTTAGCAGACATAATTGCATATAATACCCATCCCAAGCATACATTCAGGGAAAGGGGAAGGGATGGTCCTTATTCAGTCACACTTTACAAATCCTAACTCCACCTCTATGTTGGTTCCCTCTGGTAGCACCTCTCGCCCTCCCAGGATTACCTCCAGGCCATTAAGAGCACAGTTCCGACCACCACCTCCCCATCAGAATTACTTTTCGCTGGGCACCTATATCTAATGTTCCTAAAAAAGTTTTGCTTACCAGGCCATTCGATCTAATCATTGCATACAGTCAAAATTCCCCTGCCAGAGATTAAGCAAGCAGAACTTGGCCTCTTTTTTAGGATTTTATGGCTTAGCCTTTAACTGAGGTAATAAATTCTTCCAGGCAGGACATGTAGAGGAAATTTACCATGGCCCTTTAAAAGATAAGCGTGAGACTCAGGAAGCTCCCTCACCTTCACCTATTGCAACTTGTTAGGTGCAGACCATCCAGATGTCTTTGCTCATAAACAGTCTCAGCCACTTGAGGATCAGCCATCAACCAAAATAGTCACTTCCATCCAGCGAAATGTAGTGTCAGCAATATGGCTCTCCGATTGCTTTTTCTAAGAGACCATGCCAATAGTTATTCTCCAGGATTTTCTGGGTTTTGTTTTTTGGTGTGTGTGTGTGTGTGTGTGTGTGTGTGTGTGTGTGTGTGTGTGCTTGTTTTGTTGTGGGGTTTTCTTAGCATCCTAATACCTGAATGTGGAAAAAAATCCACTTGGCATTCAGTTACCTGAATCAGGTCTGCAGCTATTTATGTAATTTTTTGAGTAATCAACAATCATAGCTAAGTTCTTTGTTAATGAACATAACATCTCTCCCAATTATCAAAGAGACACAAGAAGCTTTCCAGGACTGGTAAATCGGATCTTATTGATTTTAGACTTTTCCGCTTCCAACTACTTATATTTTACAAGTCTAGCTTTTATCCAAGGCTGTTAACAATGGCCAGGCAGTAGAATTTTTAATTAAGTTACCCTTTTTCCTACACTTCCTATCTATCCACTTAGCCATTTCCCCCAGATCTAAATGGATCGCCTACAAATTACATTGATAAGACTTATGCCAACAATATGCACTGGGTTTTCACAGTTTCATGCAAAAGTTGATAGGTTGCTAACTTTGCATCAAGTGCTCATCATACTTCCCCCATTGCATCATTTTTCTTGCCAAACTAATGATAATAATAACAATAATAATAATAAATGTTTTAGCTGTTGCCATTTGTGGACAAAATCATGCTCAATGCACCAATCTGAAATAACATGACAGTTCATATCCTCAAATTAGACTCACACAAATAAGATATCTTACTGAGTATCAAGCTTTACTAATAACCTAAAGAATTCAAGCAATAATAAGGCTCAGTCAACACAGAGAAAGTCCAGAGCCTACAGTGCAGCTCCCCAGATGTGTTTTGGCCTATATTAAATATATGAGATGTCCAAGTAACGTGTGTAGTAACACCCCTTACACAGAAGGAGGCATTCTGGTCATAAAACATATCTCCATTATATATTCAGATAGCTACATAGTTAATGTGACATTTTCCCCAGAGCCATCCCATAAAAGTCTAACTTCCATGTTTGATGGCCACGGCAATCCTAGAGAACCAGGCTCATCCTTTGGAAAAGCATTCCAAGGTAGTAACTCTTCTGCTAGCAAATACCATTGGTTTGCTTGCTAAGGGATCTGTCACTAGAAAGTTTACAATGAATTGTGATTATGTCACCGTCTTCCCTGGATGCATCCCTCATCCCTGGAAAGGGGATAGAACGGACTACAGACCTGCTGCTTGCTTTACTTTACAGTGCCTACATTTCTATTTGTAATCTTGGATTATTTTTTTTCCAAAAAAGGAGGCTCCAAATGACATCTTTCAAGCCCCCCCAAAATGGGTCAATCCCTGGCTCAGCTATATGCAAGGAGTTAGAGAAGAGTTAAATACATTTCCATCTTACTCCCTTAATCCTAATATACCCTCTCTTCTGCACATTATCCGATCTCCTCCATGCCCCATTTATCCTGTGTAAATTTCATCCTGGGCTCCCACATATCTGTGGCACTCTGCCTGAAGTCATTGCCTCCTCTCCTGAGGCAAATCCTTTATACCGTTCAAATCGCAGTTTACTTCTCATTACCTAAACAAACCTTTCTCTAATTTTGCTGCCCTTTACAAACACAATCTTTCTTGGAAATGTCATTGCTTATGCAAACTACTTTGAAATAACACTAATACTAAATACTAATAGCTATTTCAATGGAGTGCCTACTATCTGCCATGAAATTTTCTAGATAATGTACAGGATTGATAATAACTACATCAATCCTGCAAAACAATAATCACCGTGAATTTTATAATCATTTGTCCAACATCATACAATTAGCAGGTAGTGGAGTCTAAACGGGGACCTCACTTTGTGTCTGACTGCCTTCAAAGTGCAGGATCCTTGCACCATAAGGACGTATTGATTCTATCCTGCTTCATCATCTCTCTAAATGCTTAATTCTTATAGTTTTAACTTTCCTATTAAATGATACACATTCACAGGAAGTACCATGTATTTTAATCTTGATATCCCTCTTTACACTGAGTATTGTCCTATCCATCTTATAGCTGGGTAGTAATATCTGTTCAATACATACATGAATGAATAAATCTATATATACAAAAAGCTAATATGCAAAGTGTCCCCTCGGGAGTTTGACCAGGAGACCGGGAGCTCAATCGCTTGCTATGATGTGTGCTGACCACCAGGGGGCAGCACGGACCATGGCAGGCGACCAGCAGTGGAGGCAGTGGGGTGCTGAGGGAGTGAGGGAAGGAGGAGGCAGGGAGGCGAGGAGGTGGGGAACCTGATCAGCCCTAATCACTGGCCAGGCCTAGGGACCCTACCTGTGCCCAAATTTCATGCACTGAGCCTCTATTTAATAAAAATAAAGGATAAACTTTTTATTTTGCACTCCCTGTGGAGGGAATATAGTATAAATATATCTATAAATTTTTGCTGGCTTACTATTTGTTCAGGTTGATGTATTTGTTAGAGTAAAGAAAGACTATTCCGGTAAATACCAAAATGCAGGGACTTAAGGAATATAGGAGTTTTATAGCTCTTTCATATAAAGCACTGAGCTAGGAGGCTGCCTTTAATGAGTTAAGTCATCCATGGGCCAAAGATATGGGGTGAGCTCTGCCATCCTCAACATGAGGCTTTCATGCTTACTGTAGACATCACCCTTTCTAACCAGAAGTGAGGTAAAAATGTACCCCAGGGAAACAGATATCCTTTCAAACAAGCAATATAGAAGTTGAAAACATCAATTCCTTTCCCATTTTCCTGGGACAAACATAGTCACATGGCTATAAGAAATGCCTGGAAAACGTAGCCCCTGGCCCTCTAGGTGACAATATGCCATGCCAAAATGATTAATATGTGTAGGGAAGGATAGACTAGGTTGTTCTGTGATAAGAGCTGATTCTCAGCTCTCAGTGGCTTAAAGAACAAAGTTTTATTTCTTACCCATTCTCCATGTGCTTCATGGGTCAGGTGGGAGCTCTGAACAACATTTTCTCTTCGTCCTTATTCTGAGATCCTCGTTGACTTACAACTACTACTTCTTGGGTCTATGCCAGATGCTGTGACAAGAGGAAAAAGCAACCCTTAACAGTCTTTCATTGGCATTATATGGTCTATATAAGTCTCAACCAACCACTGGGGGCTATGATGCGCAAGCCAATTTACAATAGTCAGTGAGCCCCAATCTAGTAAAGGCAAAGAATGGATTTGGTTTATATCTAACACTGGCTGCCTCTGCCTCTAAAACAAATGCAATCAGTATATAGTTTATTTTTAAGTTAGATACAAATGATTGGATTTCTCATTTTGAGATGCATACTAATGGAGGAGAGAAAGTTTCCATATGGGATAGTTGATAATTGTTGTCAACTCAGTATCTTATCAGCCCCAACATTCTTGCTGGGAAATGAACCTCCCCCTTACTAAACTATATGGTTTGAATGAAGTGAGTTCTTACTTGCGTCTAATGGTGGGAATTTATTTGTCTAAATCAATCAGCATAATCTTATTCCACATGATCATACTTATTTGATTCAGAAATAGGCCTATAACAACTTAGTCCAGTCAGCAAAAAATTCAGAATTTTAATTTTAAAGTTGAAGGACAGACACACTCTCTGAGAATAGATAATAAATGTTATCCATTGGCAGATGTTAGCACCTACCTATTTGGAAAGGGCCACCCACACATGAAAATGATCATTTTTGAAATTGTTCAGCTGCTAGATTAATTAAACCTTGAAGTTTTATTTTTTAATACAGTATATGGTGGATATTCCATACTGACAAAATAAATTCCTAAATAATCAATTTGCCCCATAAGACTTCAGAAACTTGCATTAGTATAATTACAAGAAAACACACGTTTATAAATCGAGATGGAGGAATGTTACTTACAAAGAAGCGGTGCCAGAATTTCTCTCAGCAGCTGTGTTGAAAAATAACATCATGAAATGAACCACTTCCTATCTTTGCCTGTGTTTCCGTGTTGGCATTTGCCAATTTTTCCTATAAGAGAACTAAGAAACTCTGCCAACTACAGAAGAAAGCATTTAGAGTTCTTGAGATAATCTGAGATAGAGAAAACAACAGCAAAAATGCAATAGGAAAAACAGGGACTGATACGTTGCAGAAAGCTGTGAGCTGCTCAGTTGACCCTTTCCTATAAATAGCCGATGACCCCGCCCCCTATATATTCAATCAAGTCCGCTAACCTGACGAATGCTTCGCATCAGAGACTTACTTTTTAATGAGTCCAACATAGGGTGGTGCAGAAGCAATGCCCAGGCAGCAGAGGTGCCCCGAGAACATAACCACACCTCAACTCTGGGAATTAGCAAAAATCTGGGTGAGGGCATGATGCAGTTTGGAGGAGAGAAGATTAACACTCAATTATAATTGAACTTCAAGAAAGCATCTAGATTACTTTGAAAGTTACACGAGTAGAATGATTTTTACTTTCTCCACATGCTCCATTCCCAGAATCTGTCTAAAGGAGTAAAAACTTTTCTCTCCTCCTCCTGGGGAGCATTTAAATGAGCACAGAGTGATAATAAAGCCAAACCCATTCACAGGGTATACACACCGGTGAGAAGTCAGTCCAAATTTCTGGTGTAAATGAGCTAGGCCAGGAGTCAGGAGTTTTAAATCTTATTGTAGGTTTGCTATTAATAAGCAGACAAGCAGAGGGAGATTTCTGGGCCTTACATGTGAGGGGATAGTGTAAGATTGCCTTTGGCTCTATGAATCTGTGAAAAGTATTAATAACTGAACAGATGACATTTAATATTCATGTCATGCCTACACTCTGTTTCAGTATCCCTGCTAGCCTGGAACAATACACTATTAATCTATTTGTATATGGAATTTGAAAATCCCTTTCCTGTATAGCTGGCATTTTCCTTGTACAAATTCTGGGCAATAGAATGGCCAATTAATATTGTGTCCATCTCACAGATACGGAAACTGAGCTAAAGTGAGGGCAAGGTATTTGCTTAATGTTATCCTACATAATAAAAGGCTAATATGCAAATTGTCCCCTCAACCTGGAGTTTGACCAGGGGGCGGGGATGGCCCGCCAACCACCTGCAGCCCCTCCCCTCTGGCCAGCCCCATCCTCTCTCTGCCCCCCACCCCGATCAGGGGCAGGGCCAGCCAACCTCCCACATCCTCTGCTCCTGGCTGGCCAGACCCCATTCGTGCACAAATTCATGCACCAGGCCTCTAGTAATCAATAAATGGCTGAATTAAAATGAGAATCCAAGGCATTTTATTTCTTACTTAGACTGTTGCAACAACAAGAAACTATAGCAAAATGCTTTTTATTGCTGCAGAAAGAATAATGAGCGATAAAGAGAATAAATGCCTTGTGATGCTATAACCCAAAATACAGTTACCCTGAAGAAGCAAAAGATGCTTAAGAGGTAAATAATTTTGTTTGGATAGACAAATTTGCAACACATATATGCCAGCATTTATATGAAAGAAGAGTATCCCAGACCTGACTGAAGCAAACCAAGTCATAAATTACAGTAGCCTAACTTCAGTGCATTTTTAAAAATACATCACCAACCAAAGATTAATACCCAAGGTCAACAAACACTGCTTGCAACATAGGTGAGTGAGTCCAGAGACAAATGACTCTGAGAAAGGAAGTTCGTCACAACTAACAGCAATGACAAGCTAGTTGCCGTGGGAATCAATATAAAAACCAATTTGACTCACTTTTTATTTCTAGGGAAGCAAGCAATTAAAACAATGAAGCTTGCAAATCCTAAAAAAATAATAATAACCCTGAAGAGAGGGGATAGGTTGGGAGAACATAGCTGAATTCAGAATAAACTTTGACAAAATTGGAGTCCAGAGAAATAATTTACTAACTGATGTAACTCAACATGAATAAATAAATATCCAATATGATAAAAGGCTAATATGCAAATCAACCAAACAGAGAACAACTGGTCGCTATGATGCGCACTGACCACCGGGGGGCAGACACTCAATGCAGGAGCTGCCCCTGTTGGTCAGTGCACTGCCACAAGGGGAGCACCGCTCAGCCAGAAGTTGGGCTAATGGCTGGCAAGTGCAGCAGTGGTGGCGGGAGCCTCTCCCACCTACGCAATAGCAGTAAGGATGTCCAACTGCCTAAGCCATCAGTTGGACATCCCCCGAGGGCTCCCAGACTGTGAGAGGGCACAGGCCAGGCTGAGGGACTCCCTCCCCCACCCCCCACCTCCAGCCACCCCGCCAAGTGCACAAATTTTGTGCACTGGGCCTCTAGTAAAATAATAAAGCTCATGATAAACATAGCAAAATAAGCAGGATGCAGCGATGCTGAGCAGAACTGTAGCCTCTTGAGGTTTTCAGGTACCCAAGGATGGCACATTATACTAACCAGTTCGGTCACAGGATGGCCACGGAGAGTAGCAGCTTCGATGTGTCAATCTTGACTCTGGTAGAAGACAAAGGGACATAGTTCTGTAACTCTGTTGCCTATTTAAGAGGTTCCTTGTTTTATTTTTACCAGATTTTAGTTTATGCCTACTCTCACCTTTCACATATAAAATATATTTTGTTTTATAGCAATCACAGATATTTACAATGTACGGGGACCTGAATTTATCAAGTCCAACAGTTCTGCTTTATAGGTGGAGGAGATTGAGGCTCAGTATCAATAGTCTATAAATTTATCGGACGCATTTTATAGTCACTCTGGTCCTATCCATCTCTGAAGTATCAAGAGTGCCTGAATATCATTCCACATGTCTGGATATCAGGCAGTAACGACAGATGCCTTCTACAACATCGATGTCTAATTCATGCTACAGGGATATTTACATGGGTCCCAAAGGTCTATACTATGTATGCTATACATTGCAACTATCATGAACATTATTTTTGTACTTGTATTCGGTAAGTGGAATGAACATTTCTACCCGAATTAGAAATGTCAGATTTCATAGCTTCTCCAAGGTTTTATATCATTCCACAATTTTCTTACAGTTCATCATGGCACTTGTTACAACTATGTTACATCTAATCCCATCTCTGTGCCAAAGCTACTTCTGCTAAAAAAATAAAATAAAACTCATATTTTGTCCCTTTTAATGAGGAAGAGGACAGCAAATCTTGGAGGTGACCCAAGCTGCAGGAAAAACGCAGGCGCGTTGAACGGCTCTGTTTCATCCCTATGACAGCAGCACCTCCTACAGGAGCATTCTGGAGGCAAGGGCGATGGCAAGCCCAGGCCCTAGAAGAGGGAAAATTGAAGAATGGGCTGGAAATCTCAGAAAAGAGCAGTGTTAGCTATTGCTATTGTGGCCCTTCACTCTCCCCGCTTCCTTCCAGCTCTACTGGAATTCCATCGAGTGGTCCTATGTGTAGCCAGATGTGGTGTGTCCCAAACCAATCTAGACCAATTTTAGTGAAGTGAACAAGAGAGAGAATACCCTCGCTAAGAGGGTGGCCACTACTCATCTGTAACTTTAATTTTTTAAATGCTGCTAATGTGACTCTTTATGTAAAATATTTAATGTTTAAGATGTTGACAACCAGTTTCGTGTTATTTTTAAAAGATACTGTATTGGCCAAAGAAAATGTCTCTGTAAGCTATTTGTGGCCCATGGACAACCAATTTGAGATTTGTGTCTTGGTCCAAATTCTAACGTGTAAAATACAAATGCATCTATTCTAAGCCAGAATGTGTTAAGGGAATTCGTTTCCTTTTTGAGTAGATCTTGTGATGACCTTTGAGGAGCCATATGCCCTGTAGGGTTTGGGAGAATACATTGTTTCCCAGAACTATTAGGATAATGAAAGCAAGTTCAGTTTTTATATGATTCGTCACTGGAATTTGTTGAAACAGTGACATGAGGCCTGTAATCATCCAGATAACCTGACACTTAATTTCAATTTTTATTTCCATAAAAATTTTGGAAAATTAGCTTTACATTTTTAAGTGAACCTAGCACCCTACTAAAAGCAACCATAAGATACCTTAAGAGCATTCAATCTCAAAACAAAACATTGGCCACTACAAATGATCAAATAGTCAAGGAGAATAAAATCATAATGTATGAAACCTATATTCACTCTGATACAGTTTCTCTATTTTTTAATATTAGATTGTATAAGCTAATGGGCAAGGACAGGAAAAACATTTAAGTTAATGATATTACCAGTCAGGAGGACAAACCTTGAGTGAAAATTCTGTGGCTAGAATATACAAGACTTACTTATAGATATTATTTTAGATCTTAGTTGAATGATTTACTGGTATGGATCTGAAACCTTATTAATCAATGTCTGAATTTGAATAAACTCTGTGAGAGTTATTTTATTTTGTTTCTGTTGTCATTTTACCCTCTTCATTGATTTCCTACACGCCCAATAAGTCAAAGAGAAATCTTTAGTTGTAGAATGTTTATTCTTTTCTGTCCTTGGGACATCTTTTTAAAAAGAGTATGAAAGTAAGGCTTGAAGAATAAAAAAAAAGAAATAATGACCACAAAATTGTCAGTATCTAACTTTAAATATTACCCTGAAATTAATATTATTAAACCAGGTATTGCATTTGCATGATACTATAGGGTTAGAGTACAAATAAATGTGGACTAAGCAAAATCTGGTTTTAGAACTATTATAATAAAAATATATGCAATAATATGCAAAATAAATATACATAATAAAAATATATAATAAAAATTATGTTATGTGACTTTATCTCACTTTTTTAAAAAAGTAATTCCAGTCTTATAACGAAGGGGTGTGTTCTCTCTCTTTCCTTCAGATCCCTGGCTGGGATACAGACAAGGTGGTAGGAATTGTCTTTGATACGTCATGATGGCAACTCACTAAGGAGACAATAAGACAGAAGAAGCTCTGTGTCCGATACCAAGAAATTAACCAAACAAACTTGCACAGCATTTTCCTAGACAATCAGGTGGAAGATAATTAAAATTCAATTTAGTTGAAGCTTCTGTTATTTAGGGTCTCTGTTATAGGAGACAAACCTTAATAGGAATTTAATTATTAAAAGAAAAATTATATAACTTTCAGAATAGATGGTAAATTATTGCTCTTATCTTTTAACTTCTGTCCAGCCATCCATATAGAGGTTGATATTCTAAATAGCATTTCAAGAGAAGCAGAGTGGTGCTATGTCTGGATGCATATGATTTGCTGTTAGACAACCCTAGATTCAATTATATCTCTGAAGCTCACTCCCCATATGACTGGCTCATGTATTTAATCACCCAGCCACATTTTCTCACCTATAAAAGGAAAATAACAACATTAACTTTATGCCTAACACATAGCAAGGCCTCAATAACCTGTAGATCTTTAGAATGAGCACTTACACTTGGAATATTGTTCAAAGTTTTGATTTTTCTTATTATATGGAAGTTTTTCTCCAGGGAGATTGTTACTTTTATTTATTTGTCTTCTGCTTTCCCAGTCCTCTACAGTTCTAAAATTGATTGCTGACATTACAGTGAAATACTGCTTCTTAATTAATGTTCAATATTACCGATTAGGAAATGAATAAGAGCAGTCAACATCTATGATTTGCTATCACTAGTAGTATTAATAACTAAGTGAACAGGTAAGTATAAATCAGAAATATTTGTGATAAGCTATTTTTAAAGCAATTCAAATTAGATAGTCTTTTGTGTACACACTCTGGGGATAACAGTGCTCTTGAAAAATTGTTATTCACGCCCATGAGACCTGCAGACACCAAACTGCAATCTCTAAAGCCCTGTGTCATTCAGCCTGATGCACAGTGCCAAGTTGCAGTTGGCAATCTGGGGGAGAAAGTGCTAAATTCCTGTGCTTGCTGACACCTTTAAATGAACTTTAGATGAACAATTCATCTCCTGAGCTCAGTATGCTGTGGGCACATTGCTAAGTGAAACCTACTGTCTAATAAGAGAATTCTCCTAGTCCATAAGACCCCCGGTAATAAAAATTATCTTAAATATGCATTAATGTATAAGCTCAACATTATATGAAGCACAAATTATTCTGGTGAATACTGTTTATTCTGATTCATTACCATTTCATTAAATCAGTGGATATGTCTGAAGTTCTGACTTCAAGATTTGAATTTGTATAGATTGTTTGTACCTAAATATCATGAATTACAATAGCTATTAAGTTGAGTAAGGGAGAGAAATAGAGTGTAATCAAATTATTAGATTTATTGCATCGTTTTTGTATGGCTTTTATTTCAAGTTAATTTTAAATATTTTATACCATTTAATAATTGTACATGTAAATCTGATTATTATTAAAGTAAAGGTTATGGTCAAACATGTATGGAATATTGATCATAAAAAGAAGAACTAGCATTTATTGAGCAATCTCTTGGGTGTTGTATATAAAACGAAAGTTTCCATGCATAATAGTTTCTTTCAAGCTTCACAACAAATCTATATGAAAGAATAATTAGTAGACCCATAACAGAGTAGAGATAACTAACACATAGTAAGGTTAATAAAGGACAAATATATTTTAGCCAAATTTTTATTATTTTGGAGAGAGAAGGAAATGACCACAAGCATAGTATTAGGTTTGTTGTATATTTAGAAGCTGTCTCTTTGTAAAAGTTATGAGAAAATTAAGTCAATAAACCTTTCTGAGTTGTTGCAGAAAGTAAAATTTAGAAGAAAGAGCTCTTTTAATTTGCAAATATAATAAAGTCTATGATGGATGTAAGGGTTTGTGCAAAGGGAAAAATACTATATATATTATGTTATACTATATAAGTTTTATGTTAATTTTTAAAAGTAATGATGTTATAAATAGTTATCAAGATCAGTTAATATTTGAGACATGACACCTTGATTGATTAGTTCCTGTGACAGGCATATTTAATGCCCTCTGGTGGCTATTGCCCTAACAACAGAACCATTGCTAAAAGCAGGGTGTACAATTTTTAAATCAGTCTTTTAGAAAATATTACCAAACAATCCATATTAATAATCATAATAACCACAAAAATAAGCAATTATATCCTTTCATTTTATTCTAAGAAACTAACTTTCTTTATGAAACTATAGTCCTTAATAATTCTTATGTTTATAAAAAGATTTATTTGGGGAACTTTTAAATTAAGGAGTCAGGAGACCTTCAAAAGACCTAGTTTTGCTATCAATTGAACACCAACTGAAATTTGAAAAATTACTGAATCATATCAGTGCTTCTACCAAGGTTAGTTCTTTACATATTTGGCCAAAGTTTCATGGCTACTTTTAAGGATCCATGTAACAATTTTACTTTATATTCTCATTATCACCTTTTCTCAAGTGTATATCTAGCTTAGGTTCAGCCCTATAGTAACTTGCAATGTTTTCATAAGATTATAATATTAATTTCAATATCCAAGTAAGCTTAAAGAGATAAAAAATAAATGAAAACATGACTGTATTTTCCATTAAGGCAAATCCATCAGTCTTGGTCATTTTCAATAAGAAAAATAATAAGGGGATATTGCAGAATATTTGACTTAGGAGTTAGTAAATTATTTTTAAGTAATCCTAGGAAGCGTCTTTTAAAAATGAAGTTAAATATTAGGAAGGACCTGATATATTCTAGGGAACATTCATTAACCTAAAGATATCCCTATCATGCAATTATTAATCACATAACTCCTATGATAAACTTTAAATATTAGTGCATAAGGATGTTTTCCATTTCTGTAATTGAAGAATATATTTCAGTGGAGATTTTTTTAAAATATTTTTATTCTGTTAGCATAGTTTAAGTGAATACCTGCTAAAAGTTAGGCAACATGTACTCAATAACTTAGACAGGCTTTTAAATCTGATGCAATTTTTTAGTTATTTTTTTCATTTTTCCTATTTCCTAAATAAAAAACAGTTCACATTATTAATGGCAATTTTACAGACCATATTGAAGGCAACAATGTCTATTACAATGGCATGGCTCTCTTGTATTTGTTTTTACATAATCCTCATTTCTCAATCTTTCTCTTTTTTTAATGAAATTATTGTTACTATAATGATAATTTAGATGATAAACCTGGTAAGTTTTTGAGCTCTTAGTTCTTTACAAAACCTAAAATAATAATAATAATAAAGTACACAACTCACACAATTAATTTAAATTAACAAAGTTAATTTTACAATGGTCACTAAGTTGCTAGTTGTAACTAAATATCATACTGTTCTGGGGCAGGTAATTTGGAGGACAGCTGGTCGACCCCACTGTGAGATGGATACGGATACAATTGTTCCATTTTATTTACCCTATTCAAATTACTGGGAAACTTCATTTCCTGTTGAAAATCTCAACATCCCTTAAAACTTTGTTGATAGGTAGGCCTTAAGTATATCCATATTTAGAGTTTCTTATATTCTTCTCTAACCTCTAGTATCTCATTCAGTAAGAAAATTATCAGTGGCCAGGCCAGCCTGGCTCAGTGGTTGAGCGTCAACCTATGAACGAGGAGGTCATGGTTCAAGACCCGGTCAGGGCACATGCCTGGGTTGTGGGCTCAATTCCTAGTGTGGGGTATGGATACTTCTCTCATATCACTGATGTTTCTATCTCTCCCTCCCTCTATGAAATCAATAAAAGTATATATTTTTAAAAAAGAATATGATCAGGGATGAGTTAATCAAATGGCTACTTTTGTGTGTACCATTCTGTACAGCTATACTGCAATGCCATGTTTGACCACTTAATCAAATGCAATATTGATAATGCAAGTTAATTTATCATGCCTTGAGGTAAAATCCTGTAGTTGTTTCAAAACATACCCACAAACTCTTTGACATCTCATTCTATTAAGAGGTGGTGTCTACATCCCCTCCCTTTTCATCTAGATTGGTCTTAGTGACTCAGTAGAACAGAATCAATAGAATACTGCAGAGGCGGCACTGTGTGACTTCCAGAGCTGGGTGATCAAAGATGCTGCTGCTTTTTGCTCACTGCAGCACTCATGCTTGGAGCCATACGCCACTAGCTAAGGATTACCTTGATGCCGCCATGCTGTGAGGAAGCCCAGTCACCAGAGAAACTCTGAGTAAATTCTCGGGTTGAAAGATTCACATTACCTTTATTCACATTAACTTTCACGCATTAAATTTTACTTAAGAGTGGCATGACTTAGCCCTGTGTTGTTATGTCCTTTCCCTGTTGGTCAAGGTATTTTCTGAGATTTTTATCAAGAATGTAGTTGATAACAAAAGGACAATATTTCTAAAATTCCAATAGGGCTAATTATTGGTAGAATGAGTTCAGGAGTGTTAACAAAATACAATATGGAATAAACCATTGGCCAAGGGACTTTGATCCCCTCCAGAAAAACAACTTGAAGAGGAATCCAAACAAAAATCTTTTTAAAAGCTGATCCTCTGTTGTGTGGTTTGTTTAATGCCAAATGGGTATGTTTATCTAGAAAGGATTAGAGACTGAAGGGACACTTTTCTTTGATACTTTTTGACATGCATTATTAATTTAGTCATTTGTACTTCTATGTGTTTAACAGCTCACCAAGGAAGGCTTCTTGTGGGAATTAGTATATCTGAATAGCTGTAACCTAACTGAATTTTATCCTGATCTCTAGGATAACCAAAGGGACTGCTTTAAAAGAGATTTCAAAGGCAGAGAAGACACTCCACAGAACTGCTCTAACAGAAGGAAATAAAGGAATGATGAGTTTTGTGATTATTATGTTATGTCTCTAAAATTCAAATAAAAATAGTATCACCATATATATAAAAAGTGTATATATAGTTTTTCAAATATTAGCAAATATTTCAGGGCCTAATTTCAAATCATCCCTCCCAACCAAATATTGATAATAAGCTAATTGTATTGAATCTCGCTTATGTGTCATACATTACAGCAGATATGAGTTTAGATATAGGAATGGGGCACACAGTTTTTTGCCTTCAAGGGATTTACTGGTATTGGGGCAGGAAGGCATATATATTAAATGCAAGTGAAAATTAAAGTTATATGAGTTTAGATATAGGAATGGGGCACACAGTTTTTTTTGCCTTCAAGGGATTTACTGATATTGGGGCAGGAAGGCATATATATATTAAAAAGGCAAGTGAAAATTAAAGTTGTATAAGCTCAAATGTCAATGTGCACAGGTGATAGGCTTGTTCAAAATATATTAAAGTACTGAAAGTTTTAAAAACACTTTTTTTTAAATTTCCCCTCTGCTCGACATGTACTTATGCCATTAGGCATGAAGTTCTATGAATATTTGTTTTATGTTATCAAAAGTAAGAAGAAGAATCGCTGACCATAACTGGCTGCTTCTCTCATGCTAACCACTCTTCTGAGCGCTGGTTATGCTTTAGTGTATGAACTTAGATTATTTTGAACTTTGGGCTAGCTTTCACCCTCAAAAATATAAAATCAATCAACCATTAAATAAATACAATATTCAATCATGGGAGTATAGTTTATCAGGGGTAAATGTTTTTTATGCATTTAAAGATTAATAAAAATAATTTATTTAAAATATAATGTTGAGTAACTCAACCTCTCCTTTCTTCTGTTCATGTTTCCTGGACAACTTCGACACCTGTTCTGTGTCAGCACAAGCTTCTCCCCCACAGCCACGGCCTTCTGGATGCACATCTCCGTGCACAGAAGCCTGCAAATCCATGCACATGCCATGCTCCCTGTATCTCCAGGTCGTCTCCATCATCCGTGGAATTTTATGATATCATAAATTTTACAAGACTTAAATCACATTAAGCAGGAATGGTCTAAAGCAGCGGTTCTCAACCTGTGGGTCGCCAACCTGTGGGTCTCGACCCCTTTGGGGGTCGAATGACCCTTTCACAGGGGTCGCCTAAGACCATCGGAAAATACATATATAATTACATATTGTTTTTGTGATTAATCACTATGCTTTAATTATGTTCAATTTGTAACAATGAAAATACATCCTGCATATCAGATATTTACATTACGATTCATAACAGTAGCAAAATTACAGTTATGAAGTAGCAACGAAAATAATTTTATGGTTGGGGGTCACCACAACATGAGGAACTGTATTAAAGGGCTGCGGCATTAGGAAGGTTGAGAACCACTGGTCTAAAGGGTCATGTGCACTCTAAAAATCATTTTCACCAAGCGGAAGGTAAGGGCTTTTTTAGGTAATTGATTTTACTTAATAGTTCTTTTTTCCCCCTCCACTATGGTGTATTAAATAAAGCAGTCCATTAGCTTTAACTAAATGAATAAGTGCAATGATGACTTTCTCAAACAAATACTTTTTAAAGTATTTATGCCTTTTATAATTAATATTGCTAATTTGCTAACTTTGGTAATAGCTGTATGCATTATGAATTTGTTTGGTGTTAATGTAGGTGCCAGTTTTTCTGGAGGGCAGTAATAACAGTCAAGAACAAAATGAGGAGATACACTTTTCAAGAGACAAACAGATGATAGCATCAATAAAACAAGTATCACTTAGGTCAACTAAAAGTGGAGATATTAAATGCCACAAGGAACAGAGGCTCAAATTTAGAAATAGCTAAGAGAGAGAGTATTCAGTCTTTGAGTATCTCTGCTCATTCTCTCATATCTAAGGCTAATATAGGAGGTCTAAGTTAAGTCATAAAATGATATTACACCTGAATGTGTTTTTAAGCCATTCCCATGTGTCCTTCTATGGCATTCTACCTCCAACCTCCACCCCCAGGCTGCCCTAGCCACACAGGAGCCTAATGTCTTTGAACCCTTAGCCATACCCTTCCCCCAAAGCCTCTCATCACAAAAACAACAGAATCATTTATTTATTCAAAGGATAAAATAAATGACAACATAATGTAAATCTATATCTTCCCTGCATGTAGGGTGTTTTCATTTTTTTAAGTTATAAAAATAAATCCATTGAGATTGTTTCAAAACTAAATTACAAGGGAAATCTTCAGGCAGAGAAAAAAACTCTAAGATTTGAATTTCAGAAAATAGCAGTTGGGCTCCTACTCCCTGAACATTACCTTCGCTTAATAGGCCAGAATCTGATTCTCATCCTTACTCCCACCTCCAAAATATCAATTGCTTGAAGTTTTCGTATTCCCGTACACAACAGGAAAACCAATCTCCTCTTGTCAGCCACTGATGCTTCCAGAGTTAGCCCTCCCCAACCCAGGTCAAATGCTTGCTACCTGTAGTCTCATATTACTCATACAACACCCACTATCCTCCTTAGCACTATGGTCCATACCATTGAAAACAAATGGATTTTCTCTTAATTTCCAATATCATGACTTCAATATCCAAATTAATGACCGATGCCTAATTCCAACTTTGCAGTCCTGTGATTTAATCTCTATGATCTTCAACCATATGCCAGTCACCTTCTCACATGGTCACCCTCTAGTTAAGCTTTTCAGTTAATCCTATATCTATAGTCTAGACCCGTGGTCGGCAAACCGCGGCTCGTGAGCCACATGCAGCTCTTTGGCCACTTGAGTGTGGCTCTTCCACAAAATACCACATGTGGGCGCGCACGTACAGTGCAATTGAAGCTTCGTGGCCCATGCGCAGAAGTCGGTATTTTGTGGAAGAGCTGGTATTTTGTGGAAGAGCCACATTCAAGGGACCAAACAGCTGCATGTGGCTCGAGAGCCGCAGTTTGCCGACTCTAGACCTTCACCTTTTTGATCTCAATTTCTATTCTTCCAATATTCTTAATCACCTATCCTAATTTCATGCGATGTGTTTACCTAGTTAGTTCTCTTAATACCTCTCCTTTAACAAAAAAGTTAGCAGCCCTTATCTATCTTCTCCTTTTACTCTATAGAGCAAAGATTCCACACCCCTTCCATTTAAGCCCCGTGAACAATTTCCTCAACTTCCTTACCCCGTTGGACCTTGACACTCCAGTTCTCAGAGGCCAACCCTGGTTAAGCCTAATCGCCTGATTTCTCTTTGTACGTCTGCACCTGTGAGAGCTGCTAGAGAACATCTCACCACCATAGATTTGTGCCTCCATAAATGCATGGTCACTGATGTCAACGAGAGAACACTTCCCAATAACTCTGACTTCCATACTCATTACCTTTCCCTCAGCCTTGAATTTTATCTGAGTTAATATACTGAAAATATGCAGCATATCATAGAAATATTTTTATAATTCTTGCAACTAGCATACAAACCCATCTACATCTCTGCTTCTATTAGACAAGTGCTTACCCTCATCCTGTTCAAAACTTTTATCCTGTGTTTATGATTCCATTTCTCCCAACCAACTTCCCGTGCACATATGTAACTCCTTAGAGACATGCCTTTTCAACCATCCATTTTCTCTCTACAGGCCTCTATTTCTTATGGAGTTTTGTTTGTTTTCTCTTTGTCTTGAATGGTACAAATTATAGATTAAATCATCTATATAACAGCATCAACTTTTTCACTTACACTTGAGTGCATAGATTTGTTTAAATATTCACAGGCTGTAATTTCTGTAGAATTATCAAATCAATATGTTTCAAGATTCAGGAAATGGTAAAATAATGATGGAAATCAAAAAACTAGAAATAAAATATTATGGATTGTAAAAAATATGTAATGCTAACTTTGGCAATTCATTAGACAATCTATAAAAATAGAAATATTAAATGTTGGTAAATGTATTATTTTGCAGACTATTTCTTAGAGAAACAAGGTTTCTTTACAGTTTTTTACTCTATTTAATGAGAAATGCTTAAGGTCTTTGATTCTTTTTTTACTGAATCTTGTGGTCTCTAGTTTATAACTCCTTGAGTTATAAAACATTGATGATCATTACAGGCAGTATTTCACAAATTATAAAGTAAAGTTCTATAGCATTTAAGAAGTGTAACTGTCTACATTTCCAATTACAAAGCAACTATCTCAAACAGTATTACATGGGAGGTTTCTAAGTAAAGTCACAATGGAAAGAAGGTAAAAATTAACTGGCCTGCTAACATCTAATCTCATATGCTGACAGCAAAATGTTTTAGTGAAAGTAGTCTTTAAGTCTCCCGATATTGGATACTATCCCCTTATTATAAAATAATATTTTGGAATCAAAGAGTTATAAAAAGGGGGTACATATCCCCCCAGGAATTGAAAATATTGATTTTGGCAAAATTTGGTCAAATAATAGAAGAAATATTTTATTTTGCCTCTGCCTCCTTTCATGAAGTTTTTAGGCCTAATTGGAAAAATGCAACAACATCTGAAATACCGAGCTATAGTGAGATAGAATTTAAAGTTTTAAAGTGGGGTTATTCTTCTCCTGATACCTTACCTTGTCTTTTCTCACAGTGAAAGCTGGAATTGAATGTGCATTTCTCGTCTTAAAGGAGGGCTAGGGTGAGACAGGAAAACA
Organism: Myotis brandtii; assembly: GCF_000412655.1. NCBI lineage: Eukaryota > Metazoa > Chordata > Mammalia > Chiroptera > Vespertilionidae > Myotis > Myotis brandtii. Next base: position 6,784,292 of record NW_005356870.1, on the reverse strand, counting down.
AAAGTAACTTCCAAGCTTTTCCATTTCCAGCTCTTTTCTCCAAAATTCTATGATTTGGGGGAACTACACGAATTTTGGGTTTGATCAAACGAAGTAGATTCAAGAGAAAAGACTTTTTCAGATTGTAAAATAATTGTCCTGACTTATATGTGTGTGTATGTGGCGAGGGGGGGGAGGGAAGGGAACAGTGAGGAAAAAAGAAAAAGAAAAGAAAGCATTAACATGAGAATCATGGATTACAAATTGTGGACAGCAAGAACCTCCAGAGGAAATGGCTACGAGGTACATACCGAGAAAGATGGCAACATGGCAGCAGTGAGATAGCATATCACAGGATGGCGTGCAACCAGCAAGCGACTACCATGAGAGATGTTGTTCAAAGCTCAAGTTATTCCCTCATCCAAGCTCCATCCCTTTGCTCATGGAAAAATAATGATCCATTTTGGTATCATCTCCAGAAGATGCCAATTCATTAGCAGCCAGCACTTTGCCCAGAATCCACTCAGAAGCAGTGTGTCCATACATGTTGCAAATGTTTACATAAGCCCCGTCTGACTGTTAATGTCTTCCCTCTCAAAGCTTCAGGATTCTGTTCTAGCTGGTTTTGCTCAATGATTAGAATGTCCGCCTAAGGACTGAAGGGTCAGGGGTTCAATTGTGGTCAAGGGCACCAAGGGTACATGGGTTGCAGGCTCAATCCCTGGCCCTAGGGCCCTCGTCCGAGCATGTGTAGGAGGTAACCTATCAATGTGTCTCTCAAGTCGATGTTTCTCTCTGTCTCCCTCCCTTACCAAGGGTACATGGGTTGCAGGCTCAATCCCTGGCCCGAGGGCCCTTGTCTGAGCATGTGTAGGAGGTAACCATCAATGTGTCTCTCAAATTGATGTTTCTCTCTGTCTCCCTCCCTCCCATTCTATCAATGGAAAGAATATCCTCAAGTGAAGATTAACAAAGAAAAATGCAGAACAATTCTTTTAAACCCCCCAAAAAGGAAAATATTTTACATTAAATTATATTATTATATTAAAGACAATTTTGCCTTTTAATTGAATTGTTTACTTCATTTACATTTAATGTTAATAAGATAGAGTTAGATTACACCTGCCATATTATTTTTTGTTTTATATGTTTTATGTCTTTTTTGGTTCTCTATTCCTCCTTTACACTAACTGATTATTTTCCACTAAGTTAATATTTTTCATGTAATTTTTTATTTTAAGTGCTTTTTTTTTACTTTTAAAAAATCTTTATTATTGTTAGTATTACATAGGTCCTCCTTTTCCCCCATTCAGCTCTTCTAGCCCACTCCCATCCCACCGTCCAGGCCTTCACTACCCCATTGTCTGTGTCCATATATGCCAACCAGTTCATTGGTTGATCTCTTCCCACCCAACCTCCCCTGCCTTCCCTCTGAGGTTCAACAGTCTGATTTTTTATTTTTTAAACCATTATTTTCTTAGTAGGTGCTTTAAGGATTTTTACATGCATCTTAACTGATTAGAACTAATTTAGACTTAGATTAATTCCACTAAGATATAGACACATTATTATGGAAATTAATAGAAATTAATAGCTTGATTACTTTTATCCCATTACCATAGTATTCTTTTTATACTTATTACATTTATATAAGAGTTAAAGTAAACAATGCATTATTATAATTATTACTTTATAAAACTTTATTTTAAAGAAGCTGGAGAAAGAGGGAAAGTCTATATTTATAGCATTTATAGTTTATGTATGTATATATTCTTATATATATCATTTATATATATTAATAAATATATATATAACAAATATATATATTTATTAAGGTTCTCTTCAGTTGTCCCTGTAGATTTGAGTTGCCATCTGGTATCATTTCTTTAGCTAAATACAACTTCGCTCCTACTTACCTCCTTTGTGATGTCATTGGCAAATAATATTTGGACGGGTTATAGATAAACAATACAATTACATTCACATTATTTTATACAATTTTAAATTAATCAAACAAATAAGAGATAAGCTTTTTATTATTTATAGTCCTCCAAACTTTAAGAATGAGTCAGACTTTGCATAAACCTTGAACTGTGAATCTGAGTGACTAGCAGTTAGGAATTCATACCTAGATCTTCACCAAGCAGGACGTACTTGAAGATGAGGATATAGAAAAAAATGTCCAGTGTCTCTCCATTTGCCCTCAGAAAATGAAGGAGATTACAATTTGAATGTGTTCAGAGCCATGCCTGTTAATATTTGCCAGTGATTTAAAAAATTCCTACATGCTGAAGGTCCAATGACTTAAGTATAATTAAAAGCCTAAATTTATAAATTAATTCTGTGTGTAGACAAAAAAGTAGTAGATTTTCATGTCACAGAGCAGCAAGAAAAGATTGCAGACCCATTTCCTGGGCTGATGAAACCGGCAAGTTTTTTGACGGTGGAGGGGTAAAATAAATGACCTGTAAAGTACCGTCCAACCATGCACTTTTGTGATTTCAATAGTCACAAACATTATGACTCCTTCTCCTCGGTTTTACCCTATTTTTTACTGAAATGTAAAAATCAGATATTATGTGTGAAAGAATAAAGCTTTTTTTTGGGAGAGGTAAAAAGAGGTTTTATCTGAAATAAGCAGCACTTCTCATTTTACAACCGTGGTATCAAAAGAGATGGATACCCTGACCTTGCATTTGAAAGAATGCTGTATGTAGTGTGATAAAAAAGTCGTGGAAGGATTTAGCAGACGTGTAGGTTCAGGCACTATAGTCCAAGGGTAATGATGCAAAAGTAAAAATGTTTTTTAAAAAACCTGCCAAAGTAGAATGACTCTTTCCCTCTGGCAAAATCATTGCCTCCCAGAAATAAAATGTTAACATCCCAACCCTTTCAACTGAGGCCCTCTGATTTTTCCTCACCATGGCCCAGGGGTCAGATCCAAAGCCATCCTGCTCTTAACAAGATATCAAGGTTACAATGAGTGAACTACCTAAGAACTACCTACGGAGCTATCATACAAAAGGGAATGCTTTTAAGTCTGAAAAGACTGCTGAGGAGGACAACAAAAGACAGCTTAAAAGGGAATGAAGGTGGTATAACTGAGACTAAAAAAGAGAAATATAAATTCAACGTTATCAGGAAAAAATAAAATGAGTTTTCTTAATTTTTGACACTTTCTAACCTAAATCTGGAGGGATTCTGAGAGCTCATCTAATCCAAAATTTTAGTCTTCTAGATAAAGAAATTGTAGCCTAAAAAGGTGAATACTATCCCAAATACATTATTTGAGATTCTTCTGAACCTGTAGTTCTAGAAAGAATAATAACTAAAAAAAAAGAAAACAAATGCAATTGAAAGTGTGTAGGCAAAAATGTAAAGGGAGAAAGTATATTAAAAATAAAAAGCTAAACATATCTATATTACTTCATAGATACATCCCTATGAACTAAAAGAAAAAAAATAATAAAGTCCCATGTTTAGACATTTATGGTGATTTTTACAAGATTAGAAAAGATCATAATACTACTTTGGGAAATGACTTAAAAGATAAATGCAAAAACATTGCATTTTATTTTTGACATGACATGTATGGGGAGTCCCAGAACATTTCCATTAAGGAAGCAAGATTACTTGCCAATACTTTAAAAATGGACAAGTGGTCAATGCTTATGGAAAAATCTAAGGTGATTATCCAGGTTAAACCAAGGCATATCAGTCCTCAGTTTTATTTTTATTTCTTTTAAATATATTTTATTGATTTTTTACAGAGAGGAAGGGAGAGAGATAGATAGTTAGAAACATCGATGAGAGAGAAACATCGATCAGCTGCCTCCTGCACATCTCCTACTGGGGATGTGCCCGCAACCCAGGTACATGCCCTTGACCGGAATCAAACCTGGGACCTCTCAGTCCGCAGGCCGACGCTCTATCCATTGAGCCAAACCGGTTTCGGCCAGTCCTCAGTTTTATAAAGGGCTTTTACACAGAGGATGAGTTAGTATCTGTTTACAATAGCTATAAAATAATAGAAAATACAGAGAATATGTAAGGAACATTTATTAAAGAGCTTTCTTTCTCTACCTCAGATCATACAGTGGATTATGGAAGTGAAAATGAAAACAAATATGCATACAGGTGCACACAGATAGCCAGGAGTATTATATTATTTTATGCCATTAAAAACCCCACAGAGTCTGTTATTATTTTCCCCTGGGTATAGACAGAAATAGCTTCAATAATTGGAATCAGATTGGGATGACCTTTTCCAGAACAGATTATTTACTCGCATAACACAAATAAAATGAGGAACTATTTAAGCACTGAAGGGCAAACCTCTAAAATACCACTTATGGCACTTCTAGATGAATTTTCCTACCATCTCAGTTATCTCTTGAAAGTATAAAATTTTCTTGAAAATCAATGGAAATTTATTCACATCTTTAAAATCTAGCCTGGCACACAATACTACAGATAGATAATGACTAGCACATTAGAGGTTCAATAGGTATTAAATGAATTCCAAGGCCAGGAAGACTTATTCTGTTTCTATTTTGAAGGGCTAGAAGGACCCATTTAGCTTCAAGGAAGGCTGGAAATGTGTTAGTAGAGCTACACATTAACACTCCTGGTAAAAATAGAGTTCGGTTAAAAAATAAGGAGATAATAAACATTCATTCAGTAGGTGTGTAACATTCTCTGACACATATCTCATCGTAGTAATAATGAAGTGATCCACCCACTCCCTCACCAGCATCACTAATGAATCTGGACCCCTCTTTTCTATTACTATTAAAAGTTATTATTATTGAAGAGACTGTCTTGACTCCATTGTATGTTCTTGCCTCCTTTGTCAAATATCAATTGAGCATAATGGTTTGGGTTGATTTCTGGGTTCTCTATTCTATTCCATTGGTCTATATGTCTGTTCTTGTGCCAGTACCATGCAGTTTTGAGAACTGTGGCTTGATGTCTGGTATTGAGATCCCTCCTACTTTGTTCTTCTTTCTCAGGATCGCTGCAGCCATTCGGGGTCTTTTTTTATTCCAGATGAATTTTTGGAGAGTTTGTTCTAGGTCTGTGAAATATGCCGTTGGTATTTTAATGGAGAGTGCATTGAATCTATAGATTGCTTTGGGTAGTATGGACATTTTGATGATGTTGATTCTACCAATCCATGAACATGGTATGTTCTTCCATCTGTTTATGTCTTCCTCTATCTCTTTTTTCAGTGTCCTGTAGTTTTCCGAGTACAGGCCTTTTACCTCCTTAGTTAAGTTTATTCTTAGGTATCTTAATTTTTTTAGTGCAATGGTAAATGGGATTGTTTTTTTAAATCTCTCTTTCTGTAAGTTCACTATTGGTATATAAAAATGCCATAGATTTCTTGGCATTAATTTTGTATCTTGCTACATTGTCGAATACATTTATTAAGTTTAATAATTTTTTGATAGAGTCTTTAGGGTTTTCTATGTACACTATCATGTCATCTGTGAAAAATGACAGTTTTATGTCTTCTTTTCACAATACCAGATATCAAGATGTATTACAAAGCCACTGTTCTCAAAACTGCCTGGTACTGGCACAAGAACAGGCATATAGATCAATGGAATAGAATAGAGAACCCAGAAATCGGCCCGAACCAATATGCTCAATTAATATTTGACAAAGGAGGAAAGAACATTCAATGGAGCCAAGATAGTCTCTTCAATAAGTGGTGTTGGGAAAATTGGACAGATATATGCAAGAAAATGAAACTAGACCACCAACTTACACCATACACAAGAATAGACTCAAAATGGATAAAGGACTTAAATGTACGACAGGAAACCATAAAAATTCTAGAAGAATCCAAAGGCAACAAAATCTCAGACATATGCCAAAGCAATTTCTTCACTGATACAGCTCCTAGGGCAGTTGAAACTAAAGAGAAAATGAACAAATGAGACTACATCAAAATAAAAAGCTTCTGCACAGCAAAAGAAACCATCAACAAAACAATAAGAAAGCCCACTGCATGGGAGAACATATTTGCCAATGTTATCACCAATAAGGGTTTAATCTCCAACATCTGCAGGGAACTCATACAACTTAGCAAAACAAAGATAAACAACCCAATCAAGAAATGGGCTATGGACCTTAATAGATACTTTTCGAAAGAGGACATACAGAAGGCCAAAAGACATATGAAAACACACCCAGAGTCACTAATCATCTGAGAGATGCAAATCAAAACGACAATGAGGTACCATCTCACACCTGTCAGAATGGCTATCATCAACAAATCAACAAACGACAAGTGCTGGAGAGGATGTGGAGAAAAAGGAACACTCGTGCACTGCTGGTGGGAATGCAGACTGGTGCAGCCACTATGGAAGACAGTATGGAGTTTCCTCAAAAAACAAAACATGGAACTCCCATTTGACCCTGTGATCCCACTTCTAGGAATATATCCCAAGAAACCAGAAACACCAATCAGAAAGGATATATGCACCCATATGTTCATAGCAGCACAATTCACCAAATAAGCCAGTCAGAGAAAGATAAATATCACATGATCTCACTCATTTGTGGAATGTAATGAACAACATAAACTGATGAACAAAAACAGATCCAGAGACAGAGAAGCATCGATCAGACCGTCAAACCTCAGAGGGAAGGTAGGGTAGGATGGGGGTAAGGGGAAGAGATCAACCAAAGAACTTGTATGCATGCATATAAGCCTAACCAATGGACACAGACACCAGGGGGGTGAGGGCATAAGTGGGGGTGGGGGCAATGGGGGGATAAGGACACATATGTAATACCTTAATCAATAAAGAAAAAAGTTATTATTATTACCAAAATAAGTTTAGTTCATGCTCCTCTTTTCTCAAATTCATTTTTTTCTCAGTTGATGCCTCACAATCTATACCACTAAGATAAATCACATTTGTGTTTTATGCTTTTTTGTCTGAGAACAGAAGCCAATATAATGTCTCTAATTTGGACAATACCGGGCTCTTAATTAGTCAACTACAATGCCTTATGTTTTCAGTTGTCTCAAATGGACCTGAGGACAATGGACTAGGGTCATAGAGATTGGAGTTAGTTTGATTAGTTTGTTTATTACTTCCTTTTGCAATCACAACAAGGAAGTTCACTATTGTACATATGCACTTGGTATTATGTACACCGCTAAACTTTGATAGAAAGACAATAGCAGTGAAGTCAGTGCAGCCGAGATTCCAGCTTTTACTAGTTCTTCGGCAAACAGGCTAGACTCTCTGCGCCTTATTTTCAGAATCTCCAAAGATGTAATAATATCTGGGTGATCTTAAGCTGGCAGACACCAACATGAGATCACCTAGCCGGCATCACTCCTGATTGGTTGATGCTCATGCCAGTGACATTGTTAAACATTTTTAGTAATCCTTATGATATCTATAACATAGGATACTTTCAGAAATTAATAGATTGTGTCTAGAAAGTTTAAATACTTAATTCCCTGCTTTCAGTCACTATTAATGTGTAATATATAATATATACCAACTTGTTGACACACTTGCAGATACTTACTATATACTTTTTCTTTAAGGCATGATATTGGAAGAAGATGATCACACTGCTCTGAGTATATGAAAACAATAACTATCCTCTTACATGTAAAGATGAAAGTTATGTCAGTGCTTCTCTGAAACAACATTCCAATGGTAACATTAATATATTTTTACCTTAATATATTCTTTATTTGACAAAGATTAAGAATATATTTGTTTTGTATTATACTTAGCATATTACTTTAAATAATTATGATAACTCATAAATTAGTAATGCAATAAACATGCATTTCTAACCCAATTGATTTAAAAGAACTTTCCTGTTACATGTCCTACTTCTAACTTTTAGTTTTCCAAAGGTTTTATGCAATGCATCTCAAATGAATGTGAACAAAATATTTAATAATTCAGACATTTCAAAATAGTGATAAAGAGGTAATTGTAAAGTGTCTTGGTTTTTTTAAAAACTCAAAGTTCTTTCCAAGGATAATCATCCACTGTAGCAAGAACATTTTAATCCAGTATTTAGAGTTTGACTGCCATCTACAGGGGTAATTTATTCTTGTTGTCTTCCATTTACAAATAATCAATATGACTAAATCTTCCCTAATTTGATAAAATTGGGGCAGGGGAGACTTGTAAAAAAGTAATTTGTTTCACTTAAAGATTGCTCTTAAGAAAATTTAAATGATCACTCTTTAAGCTCTACATGTGATGTAGTGTGCATCGATTTAGTGTCTTATTGAGATATGGACTAATCATTCTCTTTTACATGATAAAATGCTTAAAAGCTCATTTTAGGACCACAGTATAAAAACCTCCCCATAAAACGATCCTAATTTAATGCCTAGTTTATTTCTTTAATCGTTTATTTTAATAGAACTTCTAAACGCTTCAGCCAAGAGTATTGATAAGACAATGAATGAACCAAATATAGTTGTACAAGATAAATAGCAAATGGTTTTATGGATCTGATTCAGGAAATGATCAGGCTGAAAGCAAAATAGAAAATGCTTAAGTTAAAATGATTGAAATGAGGAATCTTGTTAAACACAAGCTCTATTTTTTGCATGACACATTTTTGATGAGTTTATTTGTATATGTGCATCAATATATAAAAGTATTCACTTATTTTTAATAATAAAATTAATGCATATATTCAATAACAGAATAAATAGTCACATTAACTCTAGAATATCTGACAAAATCTTTTCTAACTAGCCACTCTTCCCTCATTTCTAACTTTGTCTCAATACATAAGAACTTGTGCTTGTTAGTCTTATGATTTAAAAAATATATAGTATTAACACATATGTGTGTATATTTATACATATATGCTAGAGGCCCGGTGCACGAAATTCATGCACTGGGGGGCGGGATCCCTCAGCCTGGCCTGTGCCCTCTCGCAATCTGGGACCTCGCTCCTCACCGCCCACCGGCTCACTGCTCCTTAGCACTGCTGTGAGCCTGGCTTCGGTCTGCACAGTGCTCCCCTGTGGGAGTGCAATGACCACCAGGGGGCAGCTCCTGCATTGAGCGTCTGCCCCCTGGTGGTCAGTGCGCATCATAGTGACCTGTCATTCTGCCCTTCGTTGATTTGCAGGTTAGGCTCTTATTACATAGGATTTTAAACATAACATATGTGTGTACCTTCCAGATAAGATTTATTAAGATGCACTGCTTCCTGATAGCAGCCAATGCACAGCAAAGCCATCTTCCCTTAGACTGCCCCCAAATCACACAACACAAGCCTGTATTCTATAACATATTCTTTCTCACACCTCTGATTGAGATGCCCACACAGTTCTATGGTGCGTGTTTTCCTTGCTGTAACCAAGTAATAAGCCCAACTTGTTCAGATACAGGAGGGTCCTAATGGACTCTGGCAGAGGAACATCGAGTCATTTATTATATAATGTAAGAACAGCACATATATTGTTTACCTGCAAACCATTCCAAAAGTAGATTAAGAAGGAAATTAAAAATGGACTTTTCTTAGAAATGTTTGAATAGGCTTTTAGAGTTTTAACTTTTAAGATTTCATTTTAATTAGCACTCTTTCGATTGAAAAGAATGGAAATCCACCTTAGCTAGTTAAGCCACAAGCAATCTGGTCTTTCTCCACATCATTCATTTGTATTATCCTATGTCTTTATTTTGATTCTGAGAGAGCCATTTGTTGTTCCAGTTTTCTTCATTCATATATAGCACATTGTCTCAGGAGAAGCTGGGACACTCACTTTATATCCAAATGTGGGGTGTAGGGTATTAGAGGTTGCCATTCCCCTCCATAGCAATAGCCCCAGGAAGAGTCACATCACCCAATTGTGGCTAATGAGGTGCCACAGGTGACCTGCTGGAGGGATTCTGGGTGAGATCATAACTAGATGCAATAACTGATATTGCTACAGTCGTACTTTCAACAGCCTGAGGATAAGGGCAGCATGGAAGATGGTAAAGTAGAGAGAAGAAAAGAACTGGGTCCTTCAAGGTATTGTTAATTCATAAAGTTAAAAATCCTGATGTTCATTCTACTTCCTAAGTGATCCAGTGTGGGATATAATAAATGAACTTATTGATTAGTCTAGAATTAAGTGAGATTTCTCTTAGAGGCATCAGAAATCTCTCTAAAACACTCTATCTTTTTCACATATTAGATGAAAATAACTATCCCATGATTCCTGAGCCAAAATTACCACCCAAAAATGTTGTAAGTCTTTCAATATCTCTCTCTCTCTCTCTCTCTCTCTCTCTCTCTCTCTCACTTCCATCCCTCCCTCCCTTCCTCATCTCCGTTTCACTAGCAGAAATCTGCCCTTAGATCAAGACTAACATTAGAGTTGAAGAGTCTAGTATGGATCCTTGAAATTAAGACAAGACAAAGGGTTCCTTTGAGAAAGTGGTGCAGGAGCCTAGACAAATGTCAAGGATTGCTGAGAAAAAGGATACACTGGTAGGATCGTATGTGGGGGAGCAGAGGTAAATTTAGAGCACTCCAGAATTCATGTTCAGAATCTAGTTATATAAAGATTTTATTCTGAGCAAGGTCTTATTCTAATGACCATTTTAAAATGAATTTCTCAGTAGTATAAAGGTGGACTGGAAAGACAGTGTAAGGGCAGAGAAAATGTTAGGTTACCTATGTCAGGTTTCAGGTGAGTTGAAGAAGACAATTAGTAAAGCCAAGAAGATATATTAGAATAAATAAGACGTGATAACCTTTGGAAAATGAGTGGATGAGAAGTCAAAGGAGATTTAAAATATCAAACCAAACAGAGATAGAAATGAGAAAGAGAACACACATTTTGAGGCAAATGTTACATGCTTGTTTTAAGACATGCTGAAATCTGAGTTGAACAATCAGTCAAAAACTAGGTGTATATTAGAGCTTAGAAGAGGACAGGGCTGGGAAAGAGATTTTAATATAAATAAATTGAATACAAGAAGTACAATAAGTTTTAAAAGTATATGTTTCAAATTACTTGATTTTTACAGTTTATACTAACAAGAAAATAATGGACCCATAAAGATGCCATTAATAATCCTATATAATAAAAGCATAGGATGCAAATTGTCCCCTCAACTGGAGTTATTCTGGGAGTTTGACCAGGGGGAAGGCCAGCCTTGGGAAGGGAGGGAGGCCCTGCCACTGGCAGGTGGCTGGGGGAAGGGAGGGAGGCCCCGGCTGATGGCAGCAGGCGGCCAGAGGAAGGGAGGGGGTATGCGGCCTTCAGCGGGCAGCCTACCAGTGCACAAATTTCATGCACTGGGCCTCTAGTGCTTTTTATGAAAAGGCTCTATCAAAGCTCATTTCACTTTTAGTCTTTCAGTCCTTAAGTTTTAACTGTCATTATTTTAATTAACTATGATTTAATCATTATTTCACATTAGGATTAGCCATGCTATATTCTATTATAATATGCTATAAATCAAGATACATGCAAAATACAATTATCCTATATAATAAAAGACTAATATACAAATCGACCAATAAGCAGAACAACTGGTCGCTATGATGTGCACTGACCACCAGGGGGCAGACACTCAATGCAGGAGCTGCCCCTGGTGGTCAGTGCGTTCCCACAGGGGAAGCGCCACTCAGCCAGAAGCCAGGCTCATGGCTAGTGAGCACAGCAGTGGTGGTGGGAGCCTCTCTTGCCTCTGTGGCAACACCAAGGATGTCCAACTGATGGCTTAGGCCCACTCCCCGCGAGGGCTCCTGGACATCCCCTGAAGGCTCCCAGACTGTGAAAGGGCACAGACCAGGCTGAAGAACCCCTTCCCCGAGTGCATGAATTTTGTGCACTGAGCCTCTAGTTAACTTATAATATTGCTTACATTACTAGTTGGGAACATATGATCTGGAGAGTTGACAAGTAATTAAAAATGTTAATATTAATTCAAGTGAATGTACTTTTCTTTTATATAGTACTATAAATTTGCTCTCATTCTGATGTTTATCAAATTAATAAAAAATGAGTGCAATAAGTTTAACTTGCAATTAAAGGGTTTTGGACATTATATTTTTATCAAATACTGGCTGGAATCACGAATTGAAATTAGTATCCTATTCTTCTAAAACAAGTATTTGTGTGTGTGTGTGTGTGTGTGTGTGTTTAAGTTCTTTATAGTTTAATGTATTACATAATTCTTCTTTTTCCCCCATTGACCTCTCCCCATCCACCCTCAACCCCCAGCACATGCCCTCACCCCCTCCTGCCCCCGTCTGTGTCCATTGGTTATGCTCATATGCATGCATACAAGTCCTTTGGTTGATCTCTTACCCTCTCAACCCCCGCCTTCCCTCATAGGTTGGACATTCTAGTCAATGCTTCTATGACTGGTTCTGTACATCAGTTTATGTTGTACACCAGTTTATGTTGTGCATTATATTCCACAAATGAGTGAGATCATGTGATATTTATCTTTCTTTGACTGGCTTATTTCACTTAGCATAATGCTCTCCAATTCCATCCATGCTGTTGCAAATGGTAAGAATTCCTTCTTTTTTACCGCAGTGTAGTAGTTCATTGTGTAGATGTACCACTGTTTTTTAATCCATTCATCTGCTGATGGGCACTTAGGCTGTTTCCAAATCTTAGCTATTGTAAATTGTGACATATGGGGTGCATATATCCTTTCTGATTGGTGTTCTGTTTCCTTTGGATATATTCCTAGAAGTGGGATTACTGGGTCAAATGGAAGTTCCATTTTTAAATTTTTTTAAGGTAGAGAGAATTCTCTCTGTGTATCTTATACTTTTGATTGGAGCAATGTTCTTGACAAGAGCTTTTACTCATTCTCAGAGATAAAAAAAAAATAATTACAAATGGGTAATTTCAATAATTCATTTATCTTGTAAGCCAGGGTTGAGCTCAATTGAAGTAACACACAATTCAACAACATAAGGATGTTACTTCTGTACATGTAAAACAATTTTTTTTGAGAGTCTAAACACCCATCAAAGTCCAATAATGGCTTGAATAAGCTCTATATAACTCTCCCAGTGCAGAACTGTGTTGATTTGCTGATCTGAGGACACACATGTGTGGCCTCTCTGAAGAGGAACTAGTTGAGCAAAGAGAATTTTAGGTACCCCTCACTACTTTTTTTTCATCTCCATCTACTCTGTAAAGCAAAAGTTTAGTTAAAGCCTGACCAATTAAGTAATAAATGGGTACTGCATACTAACTTGTAAATATGAATGCTTTATTTTTGTTTATTTGTGTGTGTTTTTGTTAATCCTTACCTAAGGATATTTTTTCTATTGATTTTTAGAGAGAGTGGAAGGAAGAAAGAATAAAAGAAAATAAAATTTAAAACAAATTGAGATCTCATTTTTAAAGTGTGTGTGTGTGTGTGTGTGTGTGTGTGTGAGAGAGAGAGAGAGAGAGAGAGGGGAAAGAGACACATTGATTGATTGCCTCCCACATGCACCCTGACCAGGGCCAGGGCCCAAGCCTGGGACCGAGGTAGATGCCTTGACCAGAATTGAAACTGAGACCTTTCAGTCCTCAGGTCAATGTCTACCCACTGAGCCAAACTGGCTAGGGCTGAATGCTGTATTTTAAACAGAGGAAATAATATAAAGATGGATGTTCATTTTCAAAGTTTGAGAGGCTTGAGAGGAAACCCCAAGACTGGTTATATGCATATCCATGTGGGAAAAATAAATAGAACCTGTGCACCAAATCCTACAAAAAGTAATTCTAGATAAACTGTAGCTCTTGTTAAGAGAGCAAAATGATAAGATTTCCAGAAGATAATACAGGAAAATATTTTCATTGCCTTGGTTTGGAGAGAGATTTTTTTTTAACAATATACAAAAAGCATTCATCTTAAAGGGAAGATCAATAACACAAACCACTATACAATTAAAAATGTCTGTTCATCAAAATATACTATACAAAATACAACATGAAGCATGTAATCAGGGAAAGCCTCATGTCCAAAATGATTTTTAAAAAACTCACATCGATCTATAAGAAAATACATAGCCAACACAATAGAAAAATGGACAAAAGTCACAAAGAGACTAACAATTAAAAATGGGCTCAAATCTCATTGGTCATCAGGAAAATTCCAATTAAGACTTTAATGAGATATTACTACAATATGCCCTGACATGGCTAAAACTGGAAAAATGGCACCACCAATCACTGCTAAGGGTGTGGAGCAACAGAGACTTAACACTCTTTTCAGGAGAGTAAATGGGTAAAATTATTCAGAAAGAGCATTTTACTCACTACTACTTTGAACAGACCCGTAACACAAAGCTCTCACAATATACTCCTAGGTGTATTAGCAACAGAAATATACATATCTGCATCTACATCTACATATGTATGTATATCTAAGGATTCCAATTCATTATCTTGTAAGGCAGGGAAAACTAAACTACTATATTAGAAGTCAAGATAGTGGCTACCTTTGGGAAGAAAGGGGGGGTTACTATTTGGGAGGGGGCATAGAGGTGCTTCCGGACTAGGGCCAGGATTCTATTTAGACTTGGGCAGTGGTTACATGGGTGCTCACTTTATGAGAGTCTATTGAGCTATACATTTATATTTTTTGTGTACTCTGCTATCCTGAGCCAAGGCATTTCCCAATAAGAAGATGTATTTAAAGTTTAACAACTTTATTTTTTTTAAATAAACACAGATCTTCCTATTTCCAAATGAAGAGAAGTGTCTGTTACCTGAATAGGCAGATATTTCAGATTTACAAAACAGATCTCCTTCAGTGCCTTGCGTGGATGATAGAAACCCAGCCACTTCACAAAACAGAGCTCCATCCACTGAATGTCACTGATGAAAAGCCAAGGATAAGTGTTACATCAACACAACAGGAAAAAAAGAATTCCATGCTGAGACGAGGCAGTTGGTCTAAGCCCTTGTCCATATTGTATCTTCTTCACAGAAATGTGTTTACTCCTCTTGAAACCTATTAATCCGAAAATGAAGGACCTTGAGCGATTTCAACCTCAATGCTGCATTGTTGGGGAATGTTTTTTATTTGAAAAATTATTTTTCCTTTGCAATGTTTGATGGAAATCCTGCACTGCAAAAAAAAAATGTAGGTCTTAGAGTCAAGTTCCCTTGAGAAAAATGAATATTTTAGAGGCCAAACCCTTTTTATGTCAAAGCTTAATGTGGATAAGCAGCATATAGCAGACTGGAGGATTATATTTAGCAGATTAACCCGAGTCCCCAAAGTGTCACACATCTCTGAAGCTACTCGGGGTGAGCTGACAGCTTCCAGAGAAGCAACTGGCTGCAGTGGGACCCGCACTGTATGTGAAGTAAGACCAAAGACTGAATTCTGCTCTGAGCAAAGAAAATCAATGTGAAAAGCAGCCTCTTTATTTTTTTATATCCCATGGGTAATGGTAAAATATCGAGTGAAAGAAGTGATGAACATTTTTCTAGGTTATTAAACTGCTCGCATTGTCCTTGAGACATGGGGCCCAAAGACAGTTATTTCTGTTGGACAGAAAGTAAAAGTCCGGACGTGGAATCTGGGGCTTAATAGAGCATTAAGAAATAACAAGGTGAGCGAAGAGCCAGCCAGGCCTTCAGCATGCGCCAAGCTGGTTGTTAGAAGAAACCAGACCCTGGCTGTGGAAAGCATTCAAACTGAAATGAAACCAAATTGACTACCTGGACAGGCCCAGCATTGCAAAGAGGCAGACTTCATTGTACTCTCCAGTGAAGGCAACAACTCAAACAATAAATCAAAGAATGAATTTCATGACCTTTCTCTCTTGCCCATAAAATGTGGTATGCTCTGGGACAGAACTGCATAAAGCAAAGAGAAATCTATTTCAGTGGAAGAAAACCCTGCAGCAGATAAGGGGAGCTTGTGTCTGATAATCCCATGCTTGGTTATGACCAGGCTGGCCAATCAGCATGGGAACCACTTCTCTGATTTAGGAGTTGCCTCCCCTACCAGCTGCCTCTCTGGAAAAAAGGGGTGTATAATTAGGGGGGAAAAACACCTCTTGAGACTCCTTCCAAGTAATCAGGAAGAAGCACTACCTCAGTATCTCAGCCCATCAGTGTCTTGCACCTTCTGTCTGAACACAGATACGGTTTCGCTTTGCTTTAGGGATGCGAGGAAGATGAAACTGCAAAATATCAAGTGATTCTCTGGATACTGCACCTTGCATGCGATTTCCCCCTCTGATTTGCTCTCACAGGATTGCCTTAAGTCTCTACTATGGAAATACAAGCCTCTCCTACCTGTACAAACTCATAAACACCAACCATAGCTCTTATCATAGTGGAGCTTTATTTAATGCCCTGTAATATATATCTCCCAAACATGTGCCATTGCTGTTTAAGATTTCAAATCTCTTTTTTGAACTGCACAAATAAGATGTATCATTATTAATTCATGTGGTTGATATTTGTGCAGGCTTACCCACAAGTCTACCATTTTCAGAGCTGGCTTCTCAGATCGTCGGGGATCATTTTTATTTTTCCTGGAGCGCATTTGTTAAAATTCTTCTTAGTATAGTCTGTTGGTAATAAACTCTCTCTGTTTTGATTTATCTAAAGCTCTTTGTTTCACCCTCATCCTTGAAACATTTTTTCCAAGTCTATCATTTTAAATGATAGTTATTTTCTCTCACTCTTTTAACTGTATTATTCCACAGTCTTCTGGCTTCCTTTGTTGCTACTGAGAAGAAAGACATCAGTTTAACAACAATTTATTTATGTGTAACCCATTTTTCATTCTGACAGCTTTTAAGATCTCTTCTTTTTCTTGGATTCTTTTTCTACCATATCTATTATACATAGATTGAATTTACTTTTATTATATTTGGTATACAGTTTGCTTCCCATATATGAGGATTATTATCTTTAATCAGTTCCAGATGATTATCAGTTTTCATATGTTTGTATTATCAAATATTATGTATTTTTCATTGTGTTGCTTCTCTCATTTCCTCTTGGAATTTAGATTATGTCATTATTAGACTACCTCACTCTATCTTCCAGTTCTCATTATACTAATAGGAAACAAGAAATAAATAGCCCTTTCGACCAGAACCTCCATTTTTCCAGTAATTTCTCAAAATGACTAACACAAAGGGAAAGAGGAGAGGCACCCGCTATATGTTCTCTAAGCCTTTTAGAAAACATGGAGTTGTTCCTTTGGCCACATACATGTGAGTCTACAAGAGGGTGGACATCAAGGGAATGGGCACTGTTTAAAAAGGAATGCCCCACAAATGTTACCATGGCAACACTGGAAGAGTCTACAATGTCACCCAGCATGCCGTGGGCATTGTTGTGAACAAGCAAGTTAAGGGCAAGGTTCTTGCCAAGAGAATTAATGTACCTATTGAGCATGGTAAGCACTCTAAGAGCTGAGATAGCTTCCTGCAACATGGGAAGGAAAGTGATTAGAAAAAGAAGGAAGCCAAAGAGAAAGGTACCTGGGTTCATCTGAAGTGTGAGCCTGCTCCACTCAGAGAAGCACACTTTGTGAGAAACAATGGGAAGGAGCCTGAGTTACCGGAACCCATTCCCTATGAATTCATGGCATGATAAGTATGAAGAAAAAAAAAGACCTCTGTACTGATAAAAATGTTTCTCTTAATTGAGTACAAATGTGATGTTCCTTCCCCTCCCCCCCAAAAAATAAAGAAAACTTTTGTCTTAAATAAAATGAAACTAGACCACCAACTTACACCATACACAAGAATAAACTCAAAATGGATAAAGGACTTAAATGTACGACGGGAAACCATAAAAATTCTAGAAGAATCCAAAGGCAACAAAATCTCAGACATATGCCAAAGCAATTTCTTCACTGATACAGCTCCTAGGGCAGTTGAAACTAAAGAGAAAATGAACAAATGGGACTACATCAAAATAAAAAGCTTCTGCACAGCAAAAGAAACCATCAACAAAACAACAAGAAAACCCACTGCATGGGAAAACATATTTGCCAACGTCATATCTGATAAGGGCCTAATCTCCAAAATTTATAGGGAACTCATACAACTTAACAAAAAGAAGATAAACAATCCAATCAAAAAATGGGCAAAGGACCTAAATAGACACCTTTCAAAAGAGGACATTCAGAAAGCCAAGAGACATATGAAAACATGCTCAAAGTCACTAATCATTCGAGAGATGCAAATCAAAACAACAATGAGGTACCATCTCACACCTGTCAGAATGGCTATCATCAACAAATCAACAAACGACAAGTGCTGGAGAGGATGTGGAGAAAAAGGAACACTTGTGCACTGCTGGTGGGAATGCAGACTGGTGCAGCCACTATGGAAGACAGTATGGAGTTTCCTCAAAAAACTGGAAATGGAACTCCCATTTGACCCTGTGATCCCACTTCTAGGAATATATCCCAAGAAACCAGAAACACCAATCAGAAAGGATATATGCACCCATATGTTCATAGCAGCACAATTCACCATAGCTAAGATCTGGAAACAGCCTAAGTGCCCATCAGTAGATGAATGGATTAGAAAACTGTGGTACATCTACACGATGGAATACTATGCTGCTGTAAAAAAGAAGGAACTCTTACCATTTGCAACAGCATGGATGGAACTGGAGAGCATTATGCTAAGTGAAATAAGCCAGTCAATGAAGGAAAAATACCACATGATCTCACTCATTCATGGATAATAAAGACCATTATAAACTTTTGAGCAATAATAGATACAGAGGCAGAGCTGCCTCAAACTGATTGTCAAACTGCAGCGGGAAGACCAGGGAGGGTTGGGGGGCAGGAGGGAGTGGGGTAAAAGATCAACCGAAGGACTTGTATGCATGCATATAAGCATAACCAATGGACATAAGACACTGGGGGGTAGGGGGGGCCAGAGGATTGTCAAGGGCGGGGAAGAAAAAAAAGGACACATATGTAATACCCTTTGTAATACTTTAAGCAATAAAAAAAAAGAAAAAAAATAATAAAAGAAATTAAATGAATAACACACCCAAATTGGATAAATTCAAAGAGAAAGATGTAGCATATAAAAATGCCTATTTAAAAGTGGACAGATGAAGAGACCATGAGCCTTCATGCAGCAATCAAGTCAGTTAGGATGAATGAGTTAGCAGCTTAGGCCACAAGGAACAAGAAGATGAGGTGGGTCCCAGAACTCAGAAAGACACGGAGCTGTGTATTGCAGGCCATTTGAGACAAGCAAGAACATTTTGGGGAAGGGTAAAGCTAACGAAGGCAACTAGTCAGAGGATTAATTATCATTGTCATTCTTCTTCCTTCCTCTAATTCACTACCAGTGCTCCCCACCAATTGGCTCCAACTCAAAGTAGAGGGCATAGGATATCGTCCATACAAGTAAGCCTGAGACAGAGACTAAGACAGAAAATTAGTGCTGAGATTGGAGCACTGCTGTAATAAATACCAAAAAATGTGCAAGTGGCTTTGGCACTGGGTAATGGGCAGAGTCTAGAAGATTCTGGAGATGCATGTTTGAAAACACCTACACTACTGTGCACAAAATGGTGAAGGAAAGCTGGTGAGGCCTCAGAAGAGGAGCTCTGGAGAGAAAGTCTCAGTCTTCTTAGTGTGGAGAGCAGCTACAGCATTTGGACAGGTTCAAGACTCAGACTGAGGAGGGGGCACGATCCTCTTGTGGCAAAGCCACATACAAGTCCCAGCTTGGAGGGCAAAGCCCTCCCAGCACAACTATAGCCAAAGGCTAAGGTGCAGCAAGTGCTGCCAAAACAAATCTTGCCTCTCCTCTTTCCATTTGTGTTAGTCATTTTGGCAAATTACTGACCTTATAGTCCGACTCTGTAGTCCAAGGTAGCTGAGCGATGTGGGCTGCGGGAGGTGCAGCAAATGCTGCCAAAACAAAGCTTGATAGAGTGCAGAGAATTGCAACAACAGGAAAGAAGTAGATTTGAAACTCGCAAGAACATAGTAAACATCTTGACCACTCCCTTGTTTTGCTTCGTGTGATCTGACTATAAAATACTCAGCTTACAGCCTGTGTCACTGTTTTCTCATCCAGGCGCAGTGATCCACCTGGCCCCAACTATATTCTCTTGTCTGTTTTATTTAATCCTTCACCGCCCCTCCTCAGGTTCACCACTGGCCAAGATGGTTGATTTGTGTAGATCAACCATCTCAGTGGAAGCTAGGAGTTCACTTAAGTGCTTGTGAACAGAATGTTGGCAGAGATATAAATAATAAGGGCTATTTGGATAAGGTCTGAGACAGAAATAAGGAGCATTATTGGAAACTGGAGGCAAGGTGAGATCCTTGCTATAAAGTGGCAAAGAGCTGGACTAAATTGTGTTTGTGTCCTAATGGAAGGTAGAACTTTTGAGCAATAAAATTGGATATTTGGCTAAAGCTATTTCTAAGCAAAGTGTTGGAGGAACAGCTTGGCTACTCTTGAATGCTTACAGTAAAATTCAAGAAGAGGAAAATGATTTAAAAATAGAACAGTTAATAAATTAAACAGAACTTAAAAATTTGAAAAATTCTACTCACATTGAAAAAAATAAGAAGCTGTATTTAGTTGAGAACTCAAAGCATGTGGCCAATTTTGATACAGGGATTTGTGTAGATCAACCATCTCAGTGGAAGCTAGGAGTTCTTCATCAAGACAGTGGGAGATCGGTCATCTATCCAAACATAGCCAGGACCTATTGTTCAAGGCCATGAAAAAATGACCCTGTAGAGACATTTCAGAGATCTTCAGGGTTGGCTCTCACCAGAGCAGAGGGCAAGAGCCTGCAGGGCAGAATGATGTCAGAGGAAGAGTTTCTGTTACCCAGAGCCACTTCCTGGGCTCAGCTCCAGAATTCCAATTTTGGCACCATAATCCTCAGGTATACAACCTGGGAGATGGCCCCTCCTCCAGAGGTGCCTTCTCCATCAGCTTACAGACTGCAACCTAGATTTCAAAGGATGTCCCTGAGAGCTTCCATCCAGGCAAGAGGGCTGCCATGCATCAAGGACATGGAAAGGAGTCCCTGCTGGGAGCCATGGAGCAGGGCAAGGTCATCTCCATCCAATACTAGATCTACCTGTATGCTTCCAGTTGAACCATGAGAGCTGCAGTGTGGCCTGTGCCTGGAAGAGTCATTGGAGTGCCCCCTCAAAGTCTTAGGGGACTGAATGCAGCCCCAGCAAGTCCATTATGTGGGGCCCCAAGCCAAAGAGGATTGTTCTCAAGCTTTGGGGTTTAATGT
Organism: Myotis brandtii; assembly: GCF_000412655.1. NCBI lineage: Eukaryota > Metazoa > Chordata > Mammalia > Chiroptera > Vespertilionidae > Myotis > Myotis brandtii. Next base: position 6,763,066 of record NW_005356870.1, on the reverse strand, counting down.
TGTTTACCCAGTTAGGTTTTGGCCTTATTGATTTTGGAACAGGAATGTTTATTCTGCGCCTGCTCCACCATTGTCTTTGCAAAGCACATCACAGTTTGCTTGATTTCACAGGTTCACAGCTAGAGAGCAATTTGCCTCAGGATGAAGGGTATATTGAGTCTTCTTCATATCTGATTTAGATGATAGTTGGATGAGATTGGATTTATATTTTTCTTTGATCCTGTGAAAAGTTAAGGCTTCAGGAGCTACTGGAATGGAATGAGTGTGTTTTACATATAGAAAAAGACATGAATTTGGGGGGTCCAGGGGCAGAATGCTATTGTCTGTATGTTTGTGCTTCCCAAAATCGTGTGTTAAAATCCTAATGCCAGATGTGATGGTATTAGTAGGTAGGGCCTTTAGCGGGTGCCTAAACCATGAGCGTGGTGCCCTTATAACTCAGATTAGTGCTTTTTAAGAAAGATCCCTCGCCCCTTCCACCGTGTGAGTTTGCAGATAGAAGACATGGCTATGATCCAGGAAAAGGGCCCTCATCAGAAGGCAACCATTTTGTTGCCTTAATCTTAGACTGCCTTGGCTCTACAACTGTAAGAAATTAAATTTCTGTTGTTTTTAAGCCACCCAGGCAATAGTATGACACAGCATCCTAAACATACTAAGACAGGAACACTAATCAATCTAGCTTGAGTTTGTTCAGGCTACATAGGACTTGTAAAATTTGACTCCAAATATGCATGTAGTTGGGAATTCTCAAGGGATATATATAGTTTTGACTACTCTCTTCAGAGACTAGACTGGGACCTACAAATGCTCGTACTGTCCTCCTCTGCAGAACAGATTTTCTCCTAGGTAACCACATGATTGTGTTCTATTTTGGAGACTCCAGCTTTATTTGCCAATCCCTGATCCCTCATCCCACCCGTTTTATACTCCAGGCCTGGTTCCCTCTGCCTTATTCGCACAGCCCAACGAAGCCACCAAGGTTAGACAGATGTTTTCAAGTCTAAAGCTACTTTCTTTTTCTTTATTTTTTACAGATTTATAAAATTGTATATATTTAAAACCATATAGTGAAATAATCACCATAATCAAGCTAGTTAATGTATCCATCCCTGCATATAGTTAGCATTTGTGTATGGATGCCTGTGTGTTGAGAACACTAGAGATATATCTTTTTAGCAAATTTTAAGGATGCAATACAGTATTATTAACTACTAGAGGCCCGGTGCACAAGATTCATGCATGGGGTGGGGGGCATCCCTCAGCCCAAGCCTGCACCCTCTCCAATCCGGGACCCCTGGCTCCTAACCGCTCATCTGCCTGCCTGCCTGATCACCCCTAACTGCTCCCTTGCTGACCTGATTGCCCCTAACCACCTCTGCCTCGGCCCCTGCTTTGTCTGGAAGGACAACCGGGAAGATGTCCAGTCTACCCAGTCTAATTAGCATATTACCCTTTTATTAGTATAGATTAATCAGCTCAGACAGCCACAACAAAATATCATAAATTTGTGTGGCTTAAACAATAGAAATGTATTTTTCTCACAGTTCTGGAGGCTGGAATTTGGGGTCAGAATACCAGCATAGCATCGTCCCATACACCAGAATGTGGTGGATTGATTGCCAGTCAGGGCACATGCCCAGGTTGCAGATTCAATACCCAGTCCAGTGAGTGTGGAAAACAATGGAACAATGTTTCTCTCTCTCTCCCTTCTTCTCTATGAGATCAATTAAAATGAATGATAAATAAATAATGTTCTCTAAGTATGGTTTTAACAGGAAAGACATTAATGATCTATGAAGTAAAAAACTCATTATAACACATATATACAACATGACCCCATTTAAAAAAAATATTTATTGATTTCAGAGAGAGGAAGAGGGAGAGATAGATAGAAACATCAATGATAAGAATCATTGATCAGCTGCCTCCTGCACGCCCCTACTGAGGATCAAGCCCAAAATATGACCGGGAATCATATCGTGACCTCCTGGTTCATAGATCAATGCTCAAACACTGAGCCCCAACAGCCAGGCCCCATTTTTATCAATACCAGGCACATGAGGTACATTGGCAAGATCTCACTCCTAGATGAAAGTCTGAAATTGCCCAAACTCCTTTGCAGCTAGGTTTCTGGATATGAATTTGTTTCTGCCGATTGGATGTGCTTGCACAATATTTTGAAGGCAGAAGTGGGGCAGAGGCATCTTCCTGCAGTTTGGGCTGTTTGCTGCTGGTGATCATGTTTGCAGAGATGTGGAGGTTTTCTGCAGTGGAATCCAGGCTGTGCACAGGCAGTTGTGGCAGAGGCAGTGCCCAGTGACCTGTTTTGTGGGAGCTGGAGGGCATTTGTGGGGATAGCAGTTTCCTGATCTCCGGGTCACAGCTGTGCCAGAGTGTCCTAGAATTCAGTTGTGGCTGAAGGGGCAGCTCCTCCCACTAGCCAGGGAGTCTTTCCTGGAAGCCCAGCCTAATACCCACTCCTCCAGCTTTCCGATGATTTCCCAAGCACCAATTCCCTGTGCTAAATTCTTTCCTGCCTAAAATAGCAAAGATCTAAAAGAAATTTGAATCTTCTACTTTCAACGAAAACAATGCTGCACAGGATCAGGTCTGAGAAGTGGGTGAGGTGTTGCGGAAGGCTCCCTTCTTTGAGTCTCAACTTCCTCTTCTGTAGAACCAAGACCAAAGATTATCTGTTCATAGTTACTGAAAACTGTGGCAGCTGTGTTTCCCGAAGATGGCCACAACATTTCCCATCCCTCCTGTGGCCTTGCCACTTTCCGTCATGTCCTCTCTCTTGAAGCAGGGCTGACCTCTGAATTCCAAGACCAAGGCCGAAAAGGTGCATTGGCTGCAGCCCCACCCACCCCGCCAGGGTTTTCAACTCTGGCCCCGCCCATACCGAGCGGGGCTCTGTCTGGCATGGGGCCTTGTCCTCCTGGCTCATTTCCCCTCCCGTCTGCGGCCCAGCACCTCACTGCACATCATGGCCCACCTGCTGGTGCTGCTGGGCCCAGCAGGTGGTGTAAGAGCCCATGTCAGGCCTCATACCTCCTGGCTCCTGTGTGCCTCTGCCCACTGCGCCCCGCGGCCCCTATTCCTGCCACTGTTCCAATGGGGACAGATGCCCTGGTGCTGTGCGTGGCCCACAGGGACTTCTGTGGCCACCAGGAAAGCCTCCCCACCCCATCCCCGACTCTAGCGCCCTGATCCTGGGTCCACTTCCACCAAAGGAGAGCTTTGCCCGCACAGCTGCCGGAGACCGAGACCGAGCAACTCCAAGGTCCCCGAATCCCAAATTTCTGCCAGCCAAGGTGGTTGGCCAGCTGGCCCTGCCCTGATCGGGGGTGTTGGGGCCCATCTGGCCAGGATCAGGCTGGTTCGCTGGCTGCAGTGGGTGTCATAGCAACCAGTCATTAGGTTGTTATGGTCGTGACGATGTTACGGTCTCCGGCTTTTTATATATATAGATAGTCATCACACTGTACTTGTGCATTTTTTAAATCTTTATTGTTTAAAAGATTACATATGTCCCCTTCCTCCCTCCCCCCCCCCCCCCACTCGCTAGCCCACACCTGACCTTTGCCCTAGGCCGTCACCACCCTATTGTCTGTGTCCATGGGTTATGCATACATGTATACAAGTTCTTTGGCTGATCTCTTCCCACCCACCAGACCTCCTGAAATCAGTGCTCGGTAAACCTGTGAGAACTTGTGCTTTCTCACCATTTCTGTTCTACAAGGAATTCTCCTACTTTCCGGCTCTTCCCACCTATGCACGTTGCTGTAGTTGCTGTTTTATATCTGTGTTCAATGCTTTTGGGACACTGTAGCAGGAGAGTTCTTCTGAACATGCAGTCTGCCACATTGTTTGACATGAAAGTGCATATTCATCTTTTGAAACTTGATAGATGAATTTGATGAATATATTTCTTTGAAAATAGTAAAATAAAAGTGACTGAACTCCCATCTCCTTTATGAGAAATTATGCATGATGGCAAAGGAAAAATATTGTGTAGTCCATAGTTCCTTCTTTATTTCTCATTTTGATCTTACCCCACAATGTTTGTGCTCTCCTGAAAAAGTATCGCATCCATAGTCACTGCTTATTAACTCCAATCACAGGAAAGCTGCCTCCACTCACGTTCACCCAGTGTCTGTGGCTGCTGCCTTCGTAATGGCCCCGCCTTCTCTGAGGTGGTGACTTTCAAAATGTGCTCAGGAGACCAAGTAGCTAAAAATCACTTGGACCCTTAAAAATGCCAAGTCAGGGCCCCCAAGGCTTATAAGGATCATTATGTTTAGGAATGGGTGTGGACATCATATGAATTCAGCCTCTCTCTAGGATAAGAATTTTATGCAAACCCCTTCATTCTCTTTCCTAGGTCCCTTGGAAAGGGTTTGAATATCCTTAGGCAGAAACAATCATGACTTCTTATAGGGAGTAGACTCCCTGATTCATTAGAGTTAACACAGCTCCTGCTTTATTTTCTCATGGTCTTTTTTATGCCTTCATTCTAAGTTAATTTGATTTCTTAATGTATCTCTAAAAAGGGAAAAAAATGAATTTTATATAACTTTCCGAAAGTACAAGTCATTGTACTTAACAATTACATATTAATGGAGAGCTTCAATTCTGATAACATGCTAGATGCTGGGGATACAGAGGTAAACAGCCCAGTCCAGTGGTCGGCAAACTGCGGTTCGCGAGCCACATGCGCTCTTTGGCCCCTTGAGTGTGGCTCTTCCACAAAATACCACGTGCGGGCACGCACATACAGTGCGATTGAAACTTCGTGGCCCATGTGCAGAAGCCGGTATTTTGTGGACCAAAGAGCTGCATGTGGCTCGCGAGCCACAGTTTGCCGACCAATGGCCCAGTCTATCTGGAAAAAAACCCAGCTACATTTAAACATCTAAAACTAGTGCAAATGTTTGTATTCAGATACAGTTACTGCATGCTCTGCACCGCTCTGCAGGTGGTGAACGTAATAATATACACACTAGTAAAAGGACTGGGACAATTATTAGCAAAAATACATAAAAGAACAAATAAAAGACCTTAGGTATAAAAGTAAAATTTCACAAAAAGTCACCTTTGCATCCTAGACACTTCGATATTATTTTTCTTGTAATTCTCTCCTAAACTCTTAGGCAATTAATTCAAAAACAGTTATTATTACTAATGTGTATAAGATACTCTGCTAGCTTTTGAGGATATGAGGATGAATAAGATATGTTTGAGTCTTCAAAGAGTTCTCAGACTTATGAGGGAGACAGATACACTCACATATACACACATATGCACACAAACACAGTACCAATTCCCTATCCTATTTGATTCATTCTCTATAAGCTTCATAACCCCCTTTAAGATAGATAAATTATCTACAGAATGCACATAACAAATTGAGGCAACTAGACTTTAAGTCATTTTCTTATTATTATTATTATAAGAAAAGCTCATTATTATAAGAGACTTCATAGTTTAAAAAGTACAGAAGTAATTATTGGGCACAAGGGCCAAAATATTTATTTGTTTTTAAAAATATAGGATTTTCATGTTTGTTTTTTTTAAATAGAGGATGTATTGCTATGGTAACTATGCTAGAACCAAATTGACATAATTATTGTAAAACAAATATAGAAAAAATGTTATAGGAGCATAAAGAAATTAGTTAATAGTTAAACACACATTAACATAATTTTAAAGTAAGGCAAAAATAAAAGTGAAACACATGACTCAAACTCTCAATATCAAGATAACCTAGATTATTTTATTAAAAATAAAATAAATAAAAGTAAAATATGTGTAAAATAGAAATTAAAACAATATAGACATTTAAAAAATAATAGAACCTCACTTTCATTAAGCCTTTTGCTCCCAAGTAACCATTAAGAGTTAAAAGGCCAGCATGTATAATATCTTCTATTAAAATTATTCAAATATATATTTATGTATATGGTATTTATTTAAATTAATACAATAATACACGCTGTTCTTCACCTTGTTCCTTAGATTTTTCTAATAAATCTCGGAACTAATTTCATTTCAGAATTATTTTATTGTTTTAAACACTATGTAGTATTTTGTTGCATATATGTATTATAATATATGAAGAAGATGAATCATTATTTCAAACAAAACTTATGGTTATTTGTATCTCACAAGATTTAAATGATGTTTAACTGTTTTCATACATATTTGAAATGCTTTCAAGTCTTTGGTGTCAACTTCCACAAATTCCAGCAGATGGCGCCATAACAACATGCCAGGAAATGTGAATAGGAAGTTAAGCTATTCCAAGTCAGCAAAACCACTGTGTCCTTTCCAAAATGAAAAAACACACACACACGTTCACAAACGCCATTCTTTCATGATTTAAAGGCAATTGGCCTATGGTAATGTGTGCTTCATTTAAAAGCCTTGAAAAGTGTAGCAACTATAGGAATGGGTCAGATGACCAATATGATGACCACCGGTAGTGAACGTAGTAGTAATTTTTAGAGTCTCATTACTAGTGACAAATCACTTTCACTCACAATATCCGAACTTCTCCCTACAATGACCCTATGAGATCAGAAAGCCAAAAGTTATCTTCATCAGACAGATAAGCAAACAGAAGTCCTCATGCTTTTCAGGGGCTGACACACACAGGGCTCACATGTGGGTCTTCTCATTCCCAAATATGAAGCTGTTCTCCATCCAGCAATTCATTTGTGGGATCTTTTATTGGCTTTGGTGTTGGTTTTGCTTACTTGTTTGGCCTGACAACTCTACATTATAACATTTCTAAGATGAGATAATGCATTAGTATTTAATTAGTACAACCCATATGAATTCTCATCCAGTTGAGAGAAAAGAAGAAAAAGAATGAAAGATAAAAGAGAGTCAGAAGGGGGAGCAGGGAAACGGTAAATGAAGCTGGAGGAGGCTTGCCAACGGCAGGACTGAGAGGGTGAGGGAAGGAGATGCAAACCCAGCCGGGCAGACTTTGAGTTGGTGTGTCAGTCCCAAACACTGATTACACCCTCTACTACCCACCCATGGAACCTGTTACCCACAGCCCCCAGAAATATTTCAAATGCTCTGATTTTGAATGTCTTTATGTAAAGAATATGTGACGTGTGTGCACACACTGTTTGACAGATAAATATACTCGTATTTTAAGTTTTAGTATTTAGTATTTTAAGTATCACCAGAAAATCACACACCTAGCACCAGATTCTTCACCAGGGTTTGCAACACACTTTCAGGTGACGTTGAGCGATTTAAATCCTACCTCCCATCTACAAAACTGAAAAGTTGAAAATATAGAGTTATTGTGAGCCTCAAATAAAATGGTCGCATGGCAGGTATGCCACGTTAACTTCATTTCCACTCATCCACAATGACTATAGATGTTGGCAGTAAAGCTCTGAGCCTGAGAGAACTGACCTCTGTTTATTTCTCCAGCTGTATCTGGTCCCTGGTTTCCCGTCAGTCCAGCAAAGACCATGTCCTTCCGGGTGTTTGTTTGCTTTGCTTCTTGTGTTTTTACTTCACTTTGCTCTTTTCCTCTTTAAACCCTTTTTTATCATTTTTTTTTCTTGATCTCAAATGCTCACTTGACTGTACACACCAAGGTCAGGATCATGCTTGCTTGACTCACCCCATCGTGAGGCACCCAGCTCACAGCACAGGGAAGACATGTTGCAGATATTTCATTAAACCATGTGCATCTTAGTACTTCAGACAAATTAGTATGATAGTGCTTCTAACTGCCAATGAAGAAATCAAATTTTCTTTTCCCTTAAGGCCGGCCAAAACTAGATACCACATCTCGTTAGTAGACCACATCTTACTTAGGTGCTTTTTACCACACTGCATTGTACGTTTCAGGACATCAAGGAAGTGATCAATTAATCTCTATCAATACACTAGTAATGTCAAGTTTGCTGACATTGCCTACACCGCCTCCAGCACTCTGCCTGGGATGGGATTCTTCGATGTCTAGGACCCCTGAGTTGCCAAGGTTCACTCAGTCAAGGGAGCTGGTGGGAATAGAAGGTATAGCCAATAGCCCAGTTTAGTGTGGGAAACATTTTCCGATTCTTTTTACTATCTCCCTTAGAGCAGAAATATTAAGCACAAAGTGTCATCCACCCACTTTACTCTCACCTTAAGGCAGGTTAAAGATGACATCCAATCGCACACTATTTCGAGACACTAATTGGGCAGAATAATCTTTACAGACCTTTAAAAGAAGCCAGCATACTTTTCAGACAAAGAGGTTTAGACCTGAAGATTCTCTAGGTATACCAATTCCTCCTTCTCAATATTATCTACACTTCTGTAAATGGTTCACCGATCTTGATGCATTTATTTAAGAATAGTAGACAATGGCCCTGATTAGACCATTCCAACTTTTCCACAAGAAAAGAAAGAGTATCACTGGCTAACTAGCAGAGTGTTCATTTCTGTGAGAGGTGATGAGACTGAGCATCCCTCAAAACTAACCCCAAAATTTGAACATTAAATCTTGGTCAAATATAGAAAAAGCTTGCTTTAATGAATGAGAAAGTCACTTTGTAATTAGATTCTTTATTCCTATTAAATATGAGGCTTGTGCCATGTTTCTTGATCTGGGATAGAAAAAGAATGAGCAATGGAGCTGAGGCCTCCATCTCAATTATCATTCTCTCCTTCCTCTGCCCCCTCCCTGAGTGTCACATGTGAATTCCAATGTTTTCAAACAGTAGGTAAGGCATAGAGCTAAAAGTTGTCGCCTTCATGTCCCATAAGTTAAACCAGAAAAGTACCGACTGCATACTGAGGCACAGGACAGATTTTTCTTGCCCTGAAACACAGGGGGGTCTAATTATGAGGAGCATTCCAAGGCTTTAGTTCTTTTCTCGATAGTCAATAGACAACGTATTTTCTGTGTCTACAAATTTCAAAGATGTGCAATGGATAAAATGCAAATTCATTAGCAGGCTTTCATAAAACCCTTTCTGAGAAGGCAGGGGTGTCCCTGCTATTAAAATTGCCACAAGGTGGCAGTATTTCTTAATGTTAACTTCTAAAAGTCTAGTTTGTTCTGAAATGTGCTAGACTTCCAAACTGGGACTACAGAATTCACTATATTCCATAGCTCCAAGAATTATGTAAGTTTGACATTTTGGTAGGTCAGATGATTCTTTTTTAATGTGACCAAATACACTTATTTTACTAGAAGTTTTAATAAAAAAAATTTTGGATAGAAATGATGCTAATGGTGAAGAGGTACTTCTAAATATGGAGGACATTAAGGAAGCACCATGGACTCTGGAGCCAGAAGACTTGGGTTTGAATTGCAGCTCAATTGATTTATTCCCTGAATAAGTTGAAAACTTACTAAACTTAATGAGTCAGAATTTCCGTATCATCGTTATACATTCCTCCTGTAGTTCCTCTGATTAGTAAGTTAGATAATGTACACACACTAAACATGCTAGGCTTTTAATGTACATACACACCCTCATGCCCATACACACCCTTAACTGCTAACATGCGCCCAATTTGACCATATGTCATAGTGATTTCCTTTTATTCTCTGAAATTAAAATTGTGTAACAATTTGTTCAACCCTTATCCTTGGATCTTCAAACCAAGGAAAAATCTGTATCACATTTAAGATATAAGGAAAATCTATATCCTATTTAGCCTATATATTGAGTGCTTACTATAAGCTAGATATCTATTATCTGTGTGTTTAAGACATATAGCAGTGAACAGGAAACAAAGTCTGCCTTTAAAAAAGAAGATAAGGGAGTGTGAAAACCAATAAGGTGATGTAGAGAAACCAGGGGGACTTCCTGAAGAGGTGATATTTGAGTTAAACTTAAATATTGAAAAAAAGAAATCCTTGTTAAGACCTGAGGGAAGAGAATGACAAGAACAATGAGCAGAAAAGGTCCTGACAATGTAATTCTCTTGAATTGAGTGAAGGCAGAAACAAAAGTTAGCATGATGGAAGTACAGTGAATCAATGAGGCAGTGGAGGGAGAAAAGTTGGAAATGGAAATAAGGACTAGATCGTGTAGGATGTTGAAGGCCCTGAAAGTGATTTAGATTTTATGCTGAGATGAGATGTCTCTGGGGGTCTTAAGCTGTAGCATAGCATTATTATTTTATGCGTATTTCAGATAGATAAACATGGTGTAAACAGTAAATGATGGATTGCATTGCTTAGTCATATTGCATAATTCCCGAATGAGTGCTTGTTTGCAACCAAAAGCATCATACTTTCTGAACATTTAAGAATAAACATTGGACCCTGTGGTTTCAACATAATTTAAGAGTTGTGTATAAGAGAATAATTTTCAGACTATAATAAACACACTAAAATTATGTCTCAATTGCATTAATATTCATGTAGAAATATATATATTTTCTCCCGCCTCAAAGATACTACTAGCTATTCTCCGAAAACCTATGCTTTTCTTCCCAAAAAGTGCCATGGTTGCTCAAGGCATGCTGCAAGCGTATATGTTGTGTGAGTAAAAAGATGAACAGGTGAGTGAATGAATTAATAAATCAATGCTTATCTCTGTAGCTCCCTGGTTATCAACTTGGCAGATGGAGATGGAATGATTCAGATTTGACTGATGATCTTCACTCAAAATGTGGATATGCACCTGTCCTCCTGCATTATCCTTCTCCCTATAAGAATCACTCTCTGAAAATCGCCTTGAGGTATTGGGGAATGAGAGTGGAACACTGGCAAGCTTAAGATTATTAAGATGAAAGAAGTAGAAAGTGTGGAGTAGGACCTCCAGTCACCTGAAGGCATGGTTCTAGATGAGCAATGGGGACTAAAATATAAAGCAAGAAACGATATTCTAATTTAGCCTCAGAGAGGTGAGAGAAAGAAGGAAGTTTCAGAAAAAAAACACAGTCAAATACTTGATTTGATGTTAAATAAAAACCTATTTCTAATTCAATGCCTACCTCACATCCAGCCCTATCTTTTATTCACCATCTATGCACAAGATCGTAATCCTTTATCCACATTAGAAATATTCAGTATTTCAACCACATTGTATGGTAAATATATTGGCCTGTGACTTCCCAAAACAAACAAACAAACACAAACAAAAAAACAGTATGCTACCCAATTTCTTAAAATAATTTTTGGTACAGAGGCAATACATGGATAATTTTTAAATGATCTATAATTACTTGATTTTGCTTAATAAATGCAAAGCTGACTGACCTAATTTATTAGTACTAATCTTAGGAGAAAACAACACAAGATACAGAATAAATATTTTTTAAAAAGAAAGAAACATAATAAATTTTAAGACTTATATATGACCACAATATTTTAAATAGATTTATCAGGGTGATCACTTTGAAAGGTATATAAACATCTAATCCCTATGTTGTACACCTGAAAAGAATATAATATTGTTATGTCAACTACAATTAAAAAATAAATTTAATGATCTATAATTACTTGATTTTGCTTAATAAATGCAAAGCTGACTGGCCTAATTTATTAGTACTAATCTTAGGAGAAAACAACACAAGATACAGAATAAATATTTTTTAAAAAGAAAGAAACATAATAAATTTTAAGACATATATGACCACAATATTTTAAATAGACTTATCAGGGTGACCATTTTGAAAGGTATATAAATATCTAATCCCTATGTTGTACACCTGAAAAGAATATAATATTGTTATGTCAACTACAATTAAAAAATAAATTTAAAAAAGTGTATCTTAACCTTTGCTAATAGTGAATTGAAATAGTTACTAGCAATAGCGTCAGGCAGTTTATCTGGTTGGCGTAAGTTCAGTATAATAATGTCCTTAAGGTACATATTTTTAATTAACTTTTACATGACTTCAGAACACCTACCCTGAGCCTAGATCTCGCCATGGCAGTCTTTCCAGATCACCTCTAGCTTGCAGTGTCTCATTAAAATTATAATTGTAGGCACCACAAGGCTCTATTTGCAGTAGACGCTGTCAAGTGAATCCTACTGAATTAAAGTGCCAGGTATGTAACCTTTATATAAACGTGTATATATAGAGACCACACTGACCATCGTGCATGATTTATAGGACTTTAAAGAATTATCAAGGTCATTGGTCTGACCACTCTTGGACTCACCTAGTTCTGAATACAGTTTTCTTTGTTTTTGTATTTTCTTCTTTTCAATAAAAGCGGTCTGTCCGTTTTCAAGGTTCTATTTCTCTTTGGTTACCCAAGACAGTTTTACATTTTCTGATAGTCCAGCAACTGCGTAGCTGGACTGAATGACCTCATTGATCACCGGGCACCAGACAAATGTGGATTTGAATCTCGGTGACCTTCAGCTATTTACTTAACCTCTCTGAGTTTGGTTTCCTTCTTAGTAAAATAGAAATAATATTATCTAACTTGAAACAGTTGTGGAGGAAATGAATGAGTTAAAGCATGTAAAGCAGTAAGCACAGTGTCTGGTACATTTGAAATTAAATGATAGCTATTGCCAAGTCTCCTTCTGATTTTCAGGATGAGCCCTACCAAATTGTCCCTGGGAACTAATCTACCTGGGTAACTAGAAATCCTCCTCTCTTCCTCTATCATTGTATCTGGCACTTTGCAACCTCATTTGTTCTTCCAGAGCCAGCTATAGTTTTCCATTTGAATTTCCCAAGTTCTATAATCAAATTGAATTTGTCTATTCACCTTGTTCCTGCCGAACTCTATTGATACGTCTATTACAACCCTGCCACGTTTTATTATTACTTATCTGTTTGAACATCAGCATCTTCTAATTGACCATGAACTTTGCAAGATCAGAAACCGTATTTTATTCATCTTTGTCTTCCCAGTGCATCATACAAAGCATGGCACATAGTAGGTCCTCAGTAAAGGTTTGCATTAGTGAATGACCCTTCACAGACCTCACCTTGACCGCATTTCAAATCTCATAGTTCCCACAGTTCTCGGAGTGGATTGCGAAAGCAGTTTGTTCCGCGCTTTTCCCAGGATGGTGGGAGGAACTGCTTATCTAGTCCCTTTGATTCGGGGCCAAAAGGAATTACTTGTGGGAAGATTGCCCTGCTGGAAACAGTAAACCTTTTACTCTCTTTTTTCTTGACTTCCCTTTTCTAACTCCCTGTGTCATGTCAGCCTAAAGGATTTAAGTCCTGTTTCTGTGCCTACTGAATGCTCCTGTCAAAGGTAAGGAAGGAAAAGGCAAAATTGGAATTGCCCTGTTAGATTTCTGACATTACGGATAATTGAACTTTTATGATATAATTTAATGTTTGAAACTTAAAAATAGAGGAAAGGGCCCTAGCCAGTTTTGCCCAGTGGATAGAGTATCAGGCCTGTGGACTGAAGGGTCCCGGGTTCGATTCAGCTCAAGGGCATGTACCTCGGTTGCAGGCTTCTCCAATGGCCCAGGTCCTGGTCAGGGCACGTGCAGGAGGCAACCAATCAATGTGTCTCTCTCACATCGATGTTTCTGTCTTTGACTCTCTCTACACTCAACAGAAAAAGAGTAAAGAGAGAGAGAGAGAGAGAGAGAGAGAGAGAGAGAGATAAGAACAGCCCATGATTGAAAAAAGTCCCATTGCTCTATTACACCAATTTTCTACTCTATCAAAGATAATCTAACCAAAATGGATTTCTTTTTTAAATGGCAGTTACATGACATGTGGGAGACTAAAGAACAGATTGGTTGACTTTTTAATTTTATTTTTCTACTTTTCCACTGCAAGTTGTGTGTTTTGCCTAATAAGGTTTATCATTTAGTTAAGGTGAGAAACACAATGAACCTTCCTGAATTCAAATATGATCTTTAATCCCAACTTTTAAACTCCAACAGCAAATACCTCCTATACCTCATATACCTGTCTAAATAAAACCCAAACCCACTATCTATTAGAAAGAGTCACAATATAGTACATCTTTGCCAAAATGTAACAGGGGTTTGGCGATACTACAGCAGTTTCACGGGAACTTCCTCTGTCTTGAAAAAGAATATGGCTTGAAAAAAAAATTCATTCAAGGAAACTCAAAAGTGGGATTAATTACCCAATGGAAAAGAAATGATAAGAGTATCATAATAAAACATACCATGATACCCTCAGTATTAAAGGGTTACAGGTGCACAAGAGCTGGAGACCAGCTCCATTTGCACAGGGCAGGGTGCCTGACTGCAGATCATCACAGCTTAGGCAAATGCCCAGGGGGCACGCCCTCCTGCATGGACCTAGTGAAGTCCCGCAATTGCCTGCAAATAGATGTCCATAAGGTTCAAAAATTTAACCTTTTAAAGATTGTTTTCTAAATGTTTTTAAAGACTGAGTCCAAGTGCTTTGGAGGCACCTCCCCATCAACCCACATACCTGCCAACACATTCTAAGTTACAATCATACGTGTCGTTCATGGAAATCAATCCTATGAAGGATCAACTTCACCTTCAAATAAAGGCTTAACTTCTAGGGTATTCTCTTGGGATTCCAGACACTAAATGAACTCTCACATGGGTACTTTGGTTCATATTAGATCATTTAAAGACATTATCTCTATTTGCATAGTCTTTTCCTCTTCCCCTGCCTTCTCTCCTCTCTCTATATGTTTTCTCCTTCTATATGTCTCATGATTTGGAGGTTACAAGTGTGTAGATAATTGGGAAAAGCAACATATTCCAAAGTAATTGGCTCTAATTGACATTTTTCAAAATCGTGTTTCTCCCCAACAAACAAAATTTAGGAATTTGATATAACTTAACTATAGGAGGTACAAGAAGGCAGGTAATAAATGTTAGTCTAGGCCAGTGATGGCGAACCTATGACACGCGTGTCAGAGGTGACACACGAACTCATTTTTTGGTTGATTTTTCTTTGTTAAATGGCATTTAAATATATAAAATAAATATCAAAAATATAAATCTTTGTTTTACTATGGTTGCAAATATCAATAAATTTCTATATGTGACACGGCACCAGAGTTAAGTTAGGGTTTTTCAAAATGCTGACACGCCGAGCTCAAAAGGTTCGCCATCACTGGTCTAGGCCATCTTCCTAGAGTATTAATTCCTTTCCCCATGCTCCAACCATCTGGTGTTTATGTGACATTTTCAAATTTGGGAGTCATATTCATGATCACCTGTGTAATAAGAGTGGGTTATATTAAACTTGCAAAAACATTGAAAAGAGAACTTAATCAGAAAGTATTCTTGAGTGGGATGAATTTTGTAGTTAGCCATTAAGAAAATTATTCAAGATTTACGTATCACAAACTTTGTGTAGAGAGATCAAAAACGCAAATTGTGTGACAGGTCAGAGAAAAAGCAAGGGAGTCAAAATAGAGGAAGTCAATCTGAGGACTGAGGATTTCGGAATGTCTTCCCAAGGCAAGTTAAACAAAATCAATTTCAAAGTATAACTTCCTGATTCTGGGGAATGTTTTAAATGTCTAGAAACTGGATCAAAGTTAAAATTTAATTTAAAAAACTACTTTAAAAAAAAGTAAATATTTCTTATCAGAGTCTGCATGTTCCTTTCCTTGGTCCCTAAGAGAGGTAGCAGTTCTTGGATTGCCCTCAAGATCATGCCTCCACAGTCACATGCCATGGAAGTTCTTATTAGTCAAGAAATAAGAACTCACCAACCCCATTTGTGCAACTGTAGTGCTCTACAATTCAAAGATTGCCAACCTTATGAGTATATTGCTACAAATAATATTGAATAATAAAGCTCATATTCTTCTAACTTTTATGCAAGTTATTCCAATTAAAAAATAATTCAGAGGTTAATGGATAATCTGACATCAAGAAATGGCAACACATCAAACATAATTGATTCTTACACTTAATTTATGTTGCTAAATGATTTATCACTAACCACTATTGAGTATTCCTAATCTATAGTGAATTGAAACCTCATGTTACTGAATAATTATTTGATGTTAACAAAGAAGAGATTATATTCAGATCTTGTGCAATTTAAAGTGCATGTGATTTTTATTAGGGCTTGGCTGTTTGCTTCCATAATTGTTCCAATTTTTTTATACTAAAATTGCTCTAAATTGAGTTTCATGAGCAAGATGAGTTCTTATTTTATTATCAAAGTTTCCAGCACACAATAATAAAAATCTGTGATGCAATTGTACAAATATCTCAATTGCCTAGCAATGAGAAAAAACACACAAATAAGATAAATAATTATCAAGTGAGGTGCACTCCAGAAAATTATCACAATGTTTTTATTCTAAATCCATTGTTTCTTTTTTTTTTCATCAAAGGTAATAGCACCATTTTTATCTATTGGGATACAGATGCACCTTTTATTGTGTTCATTTTTTTAATATTACTGAGACAAAGTTATTAGATGGACATATTACATAATTAAGAAAAGCATTTCATCACAATTAAAAGTTTTTAAATGTTTCAGAAATTTTACTACTAATTAGCAATAGCAGCCCTTTACTTTAAAAAATGTTTATCTGAGAAATACATAAAACACACATGTGGTTTAAGAACCCAAATGTTTACTGAAAAAGTTAGTATGAAAACAACAGTCATCTGCCTAATCATTATTTTTCTTCATTTTTGCTTTCAGTGGGAAAACCATTTTTGTTCTGAATTTTTTTGCATAGTTATCACCTTATGTCTTAACTAGAGGCCCGGTGCATGAAAATTCATGCACTGGAGAGAGGTCCTTCAGCCCGGCCTGCCCCCTCTCACAGTCCAGGAGCCCTCAGGGGTGGGAGGAGACCTGGAAATCAGGGGAAGGAGATGCTCCCATCACACCTCTGCTGCTGCCACTGCCGGCAGTGCAAGCCTCAGCCAGCCCTGGTTACCTGAGACTCAGGTGGCCCTGGGCGGCTAGGCAGTCGCCATCCGAGGCTTGCCTGCACCTCAGGCCAGCCCTGAGTGGCTGGGGGGGTTGAGGGGACTGGGGGACTCCAGAGGCAGGCACGCAGCAAGGCCCCAGTGGGGCTGAGGGGACTGGGTGCCACCATCATTGAGGGCATGGCAATCAATTAGCATATTCCCTCCTTATTGGCTGTGGGTGCCACCATTTTGAGGGTGGGGCAGTCAATTAGTATATTCCCTCCTTATTGGCTGTGGTCACTGCCATCTTTGAAGGCGGGGCAGTCAATTAGTATATTCCCTCCTTATTGGCTGTGGGCACCACTATCTTTGCAATGGTGTGATGGTCAATTAACATATCCCCTCTTTATTAGATAGGATATGTGATTATATTGATGTTTTTTTGATTTATTGACTGCAGACATTGTTTAATGACTTTTTGATAGAGGTAAAGAAAATTCAGCTCACTTAAGCCACATTTTTTTCTGCTCTTTCCTCTCAATAGTGATTTCACTGCTTGCAGATATTTCCCTGGTTGCTGCTGAAACTTAAATAATCAATTTAAACCACTCATTCTTCATCCATTAATGATAGTTCCACTTTACTCCTCACTTTGGAAAATGAGAGACTTATCACTCCTGCCCTGCCCTCTACTCTTCTTCCTTTTCCATGTTCTTGTATCTGCATTTTATCAGCCTCCACCCCAATGTTATCTACATTAACCAATTGAGTATATAATCCTGATCTTAAAACCAAAACCCAAAAACCCCACATAGCACATGCATAGGTTTGAAACTAGAAAGATCTTTGGAAGAATTCTGGGTTTTCACTTATTTTGTGAGCTTTGGTGAGTTAGCCTCTGGACTTCACTTATCTAATCAGTAAAATGAAGATTATATGTGCTGTGGAAGGGAATATTTGAATAAATTATATAACTATTTTCCTAGATAGAAAAGTAGTAGATGTTCAATAAATTTAAATCATCTTCCATATCCTCACTTATTCATTCTGAAAATATTGATAGAATAGCTGCTATCTGCCTTTAGAGTTCCAGGTTTCCATGAATGGCCCTCATGCAGGAAGCTTACAACCCTCCAAGAAAACCTATTCCATTTTGAATCAACACTAATGTTAGAATGTTTTACTTTATGTTAATGGGAAATTTGACCCCTGCTATCTTCGCAGATTCGTCCATATGGCAGGCTTGTGATGATGCTTTCTCTCGTCTAAGTCTTCTTTACTTCAGCTTAAATATTTCCATTTGTAATGAGCATCCTCCAAATGACACAGCTGCTATTTTCTGGGTGAATTTCTGTTTGTAGTATTTCCATGGAGTGCTTCTTGCCTAGAACTTCACAAAATTCCCCATGTGTTTTCACACGAGGGCGTACTGGAACAAGACTGTCATCTCCTGAATTTATTTTACTCGTCATCACATTAACCTTTATTTTTTCAAGTGGCATCATATGAAGCCTCATGTTGAGGCTCCCAAGTATTTTCACATATGTTTCTGTTAAGTAAACAGAAACATATCATCTGTCATCTTAACGTTGCACATTTACAGATGACTTTTTGTACCTTAATTCAAGATTTACAAGTATTCTCAATACATTTCAAGCAAAAAGATTTTACTTGTTTCCTATTCTAATTGTCTATGATTTTAAATAAGCAACAAGTTTAATAGTAGAGAACATTCTCAACTTTCCCCCCAGAATTTGAATAATGTTGGATGCTAACTCTTATGTAATGTCTATTTGTGTTCATCCCCACTCATTAAAAATGACGTTTTGGAAATATTGACATCTGGGCTTTATGTGTGTGTACTTGTACCATCTGGTACATGTTATTTCCTTGTGGAATGAAAGAATTACATAGTATTCTAGGAAGGCTGGGTTGGCACACAGAGCCGTAAATATAGAACAAAATGAAAATAACAAATCGGTCACTTAATTCCAAATCTGTATTGATTAGCAGGCAAGTAATAAATGTGAACATCTGGAATATGTAACACTAGAATAAATTTAAATCTAATTCTTAAATAAATCCCTCTTTTATTTTAATGGTAATTGATATTTTTGTGGTATTGACCCTCTATTTTATGTTTACATTACAAAATCAGAGTATTCATTTATCAGATAGTATTATGTTCCAAATAGATTATTTTCATTCATTGTCTTAAAGAACATCATTTTCCCTAAGGTGTTTGATAAGCATCTTTTGAGGGTAGGAGCACTGTGTCAGACTTTAGCTGAATCAAATTTTGTATTGACAGTAAGTATCCCTAGAGATTGAACTCAACTTCTTAGTACTTTTGTGGTTTTCCTTAACTCCCTAAAAAACAGCAGTCATATATGGGGTCTTTTAAATATATTCACCTGAAGTTTAATGAAAAATTATGAAAAATAAATTTGTTAAAATGCAGCATAGGTCGATAGCTATTGTTTTTGCTCACTTATTATGCATTCCCTCAGTTTCTGATATAAAAGCTTGATTTGCCTTTGATTAACCTCATCTACTTCACTTTTAAAACCAAGCCGTCCAAATCCATCCCATAACTCCAAAGAGTGGGAATGTGATGCATGCCTGATCAGTCTATCTCATCCTTTTTGTTTTTTAAAATATGTTTTTATTGATTTTAGAAAGAGAGGAAGGGAGAGGGATCCAGAGATAGAAACATTGATGAGAGAGACACCTGGATCAGCTACCTGCTGCACACCCTGCACTGGGGATTGAGCCCGCAACCTGGGCATGTGCCTTGAGCAGGAATCGAACTGGGGACCTCTTGGTTCATAGGTTGATGCTCAACCACTGAGCCACACCAACTGGGCTATCCCATCCCTTTAGCTATAAGGCATAAGTGAATGACCATTTCACTTAAGTTAGAACAATACTATTATCCCTACAACTTTTGTTAAAATAGGGAAAGAAGATCCATGGGTTTACTGAGATACTAAGCAAGTGGGATATAAGCCCAGAGATGTTGAAATTGCTTGGAAATAACTAATCTAAAAGCAAAAGACCACATACAGAAAATGTAGCTGAGAGATAGAGATATATTTCTAAAAACCTTGTTCAATCATTTGGATCTTTGCTATACCTGAAGGTCTCTTTCTGTACTCTTCAGTTATATGACCCAATAAAGGTCCCTTCTTTCCCTTAAACCTTCTTTAAATTGGTATTCTGCCAATTTGAAATGGAAAGGTCCTGATTCAAACAAATTGCAACTCTTCAACAATTCTCACAGTTTCTTCCCAAGCCCTAGTCTCACACTGGAAAAATATTCCCACAACAAACTATTAGATTGCTATGACAGTTATGTGTAACTTCCAACCCCACCCCCCAAATATACTCAGGATGTATAAAGATAAATGTAAATTTACTACATTTAATTACAATAACAATTAGGAAAAACTACATAAGAAGGAGACAATATAAGCAATGTTTTGCAAGGAGAACAGTAGTCAGAAAACTATGGCCCATGGACAAAATCTAGCTCACTAGCTGCATTGATAGTTTTATTCTAACACAGACTTCACCCTCCCACATTGGCTCTTTTTATGTCCCAATGGCTGAGTTGAGTAATTGAGACAGCGCCTCTATCACCAGGAAAGCTACAATATTTACTGTTGGGCCCTTTACACAAAAAGTGTGCAGACCCTGCTGCTGGTGAATCACCAATTAAAATGTGCACGATGGAAGTGATAACATATGGTCTTTATAAGCCCATAAGCAGCATTTGTCTGCTCTCTGGAGACCAGAGTCCAAAGCTAGGCTGAAATGTAAGTTTTATGGTGTCCAAATCTGTCATATGAACATTCAGTGCCAGCCAGTGGAAAAGGAAATTAGGCAGTGTCTGCATAGCTTTTCACTTCTTACTGGACACACAATTAGATAATTTCCCAGCCTCCCTTGCAGTTGGGGTAATAAAATGTGAACAGAAATGATGTGCACCAACATTTCTGAACCACACTATAAACCCCTTCATGCATGTAATTGTCCCTTTCCACCAGCTCACTACAAAATGAGCATAGTGAACCTGCAAGCTGCATGTTGAACAAGGCTCTCTCTCATTTCCTTCTGGCACCCCCATGATGTGAATGTTGGTTCACTTGAACTTGTCCCAAGGCTCCTTATACTATTCTCATATTTTTGGATTCTTTTTTCTTTTTGCTGCTTTGATTGGGTGTGTTCTGCTTCCTTACTTTAAAATCTCTGATTTGATCCTCTTTATCTATTTCATTTTTGGTTCTCTGTAATATATTCATCTACATATATACACACATACTACATGCACATATGTATGTATATATGTATATATGCATGTATATCTCACAAATCATATGTATAGATACAGAAATATAGATATCTCCTATTTGTTCTCTGTCTCTGGAGAATTCTGACTAATACAAATAGCTCAAATATTGGCCACTTATCTACTTCTATTTTAATAATCACATGAAAATAAGTTCATCATAAAACTAAAGGGATGGAAAACATTTTGTTAGTATTTCAGGATATAAACGAGAAATAATGTATGTTATTTCAACAATTGAATCCAGATCATTAAATAGCTCATAGTCCAAACCTAGGCTGAAAGTGTGAGTTTTTATTATGTCCAGATCTGTCATATGAACTTTCAGTACCAGCCGTTTCAAATGGTTTTTATGAACCACAAAAGAAAGAAGAAAAATAAATTAATTAAATTTACCTAAGACTATCTCTTTTAAGGTTTATATGTATAAAATCTAGGACTTCTCACATCCTTTGTATACTGGGAATAAAAAAGTGAAAATAACTTTCTTATGATATATAGATATCAAGACACTTAGATCACTGAGTGTTTTAGCCCAGAACTTAATTCATTTGGCTTGGTGTTTTTCCAGAAAATTTGTCTATGTTTTCAAAACTACAATATGACTTTAAGTACTTTATTTACAGAACATAAAACAGACATAACTATTAAATTGTGTGTGTGGTTGTTTTCCGTTGTGACTCTTACGTTTTCTCTACTTGTGTGAATTTAACAAAAAGAACAACTGAAGGGGGTCTCCAAAAAAATGTACTATTCATACTTTGCTTGAGGAAATTTCTGCTGCCACCACCAGAAAGAAAAAAAAAAGTCTTTTTCAGAGATCGAATCCATAGATGAGCAATCTTCAAATGTTAATGTCTATAATAATTATTGGATTATATATCTATTTTCAGATACCTCCCCCAAAGAATCTGATTCAGTGGATCTGAAATGTGACCTAGGCATCTATGGTCTAACAAGACACTAAAATAATTCTAATATAGGAGGTGGAAGGCCTCTGTTTTGAAAAACCGCTGCATAAATTTTCTGCCTCCAATGTCATGAATTTTCTCATCTGGTTGCATTAGTTAATTTTTGCTGTTTAACAACAAAACACAAAATGTCAGTTGCATGTAACAAAAGCATCTATTATCCAAGTAGCTGAAATCAGCTAAGTGTCTCTAAGCAGCTCTGCGTCTGAAGGCTGAGCTTGCTAATATGTCTGGGGGTGGGCAGGCCGATCTGCCCATCCAGACTGGCCTCAGTGGACACGCGCTTCTCATCCTCCAGCGAACAAGCTCAGACATGTCCCTGTGGCGAGGGCTGAGATGCAGAAGAGCAAGTGGAAGCACTCTACGTCTCTCCAGGACCAGGCTCAGAACAGACCTGCGGCCACATCCACCCAACTCCCTCGGACAAAGCAAGTCACATAGTTGAACTCAGAGTTCCAGGCTAGGAAAACCTTTTCTGACCTTTCAGTTGAAGGAATTGAAAAGTAACCTGACAAAGGGTATGGGTACAGAGAGAGATGAAAATTTGAGGTCATTATTGCAATCAACCCTTCAAAAGCACTGAAAAGACTAGACTGAAAGTGAGGTGTGAGCCATGATTTTATTTGGAGGAACATGGGTTTGTGGACATGCTGATTCAAGGGCATTTCTAGAATATACATCCAGTGGAAATGGGGCAGTATACTCCATTCCTATGAGATACTTATCTAAAGCCCATGCTGACTTTTCTTCTGCTATAACAGTGGAGTATGTATATACAGCTGTGATAGTTCACACAGAGCATAAAGCTACCCTAAGATGGTATTAACCTAACATAGTGCCACACATTAGACACATTTGATGAAGCCATCTAAGCAATCTAAGAAAATAGATAAAATAGAGTTTTATATAAGACTAAAGCCCCATTGCACTAAGAGATTCGTGCAATAGGCCTTCCCTTCCCCAGGCTGCCAGCACTGGTTTTCCTCCGGCACCCGGGGCCCAGGCCTTCGCACCGGCCAGAGCCTTCAGTCTTTGCGGCTCCGGATGGAGCCTTCAGTCTTCGCTCCACCGCTTTGCCCCTACATATGCAAATTAACCACTATCTTTGTTGGGTTAATTTGCATACTCTCCTGATTGGCTGGTGAGTGTAGCAGAGGGACGGTTAATTTACATGTTTGTCTACTATTAGGTAAGATGTAAGGGTCCCAAACAATAGTTATAAACATTTAAAAAATATCGTCCTTTTGAAAATTGACTTATTTTCCATGAAAAAAATCTTAAGATTCCACATTTTTAAATGCACAGTACCCTGGAATGATATGTGCTCAACCAAAAGCTATTATAATTATGAAAAAGTAAATTTTTGAGTGTGAGAGAACATACATTTTCAAAGCAAGATTTTAAATGTTAACACATTATTTTAGAACTTTTAAGTTATTTTTATATTCTGGATGGGTATTAACTCTAGCTCATTCTGACCTGTTTATTAAACCATATTATCTCAAGATTTTGAACAGTAACAATTGATCTCCTATGTGTGTGTGTGTGTGTGTGTGTGTATGTATACATGTATGTTGAAATCATAAGACTGGCTTCCTTTAAAAAGCTCCTGAAATGGATACATCTTAATTCAGTCTGGTTTTTGTTTTAATTAATGTGGATTAGTGGGATTTTGCATTTTTTAAATATCAACATATCTCTTTTTTTGTAATAAATTACCCCAGTACTGGGAAAATTGAAGCTTCTGTATATATAACATGTAAATATTTAGCAGAAATCATTTTTGACACACACATAAATCAGTGCTAGAGCAGTTACTCTTCTCAAAGTAAATACCGAGGGAAAAGATAAATTATTAGGCTTGTGCCTGCAGTTGTCATGGGAGAACATGGAGGACCTCACTATAATAAATAGACAAGTCTTTCTTGTAAACCCACATGATCTCAGACATTTATAAAAATAGAAATTACTGTTGATAAATACTCTTGACTTGGAATGCCCAGAGACATCCTGCTGAGGATTTTTTCCCCTCAAAGTCCTTACTAAATCCTAATATTCAAGGACAGTTCTAAGGAAAAACTAGAGAAGGGAGAGAAGAGCTGATGGGACTGGAGTATTGAAAGTCAAAGTATTTATTTTAAGGACGTGTTCATTGTTACTAAGAATAGAGTGTCGTTAGCACATTTTTGTTACCTGGCTGGAGTTCTGCCAGCCTTTCAAAAATGCCAAGGGCATCTGCCAAGGATTCAGTGAAATTCATTGCTTTGATGCTATAGACTCAGTAACACCAAAACAATCTAACTCAGAGCTATTTAATGAAGAATTAGCTAAGGCAGGTCCTTAAAGCAAAACTATCAGTCACATGCTGCCTATCAAATTATCCTCTTATTTTATTTCTTACCAGAGGCCCGGTGCATGAAATTCGTGCATGGGGGGGTGGGTGTCCCTCAGCCTGGCCTGCACCCTCTCCAATCTGAGACCCCTCGGGGGATGTCCAACAACCGGCAGTCAGATATCCCTCTCACAATCCAGGACCACTGGCCCCTAACCACTCACCTGCCTGCCTGCCTAATGCCCCCAACTGCCCTCTCCTGCAGGCCTTGTTACCCCAAACTGCCCTCTTTTGCAGGCCTGGTCACCCCCAACTGCCCTCCCCTGCTGGCCTGATCTTGCCCACAACTGCCCTCCCCTGCCAGCCTGATCTTGCCCCTAACTGCCTCTGCCTCTGCCCCCACCACCATGGCTTTGTCCGGAAAGAAGCTGGACATCCATAAGATGGCTGGTCGACCCAGTTTAATTAGCATATTACCCTTTTATTAGTATAGATGATTCTGAAAGGGTTTAAATTTTTGTTGCTGTTTTGACAACTTACTTTAAAAACATAATAGCTCTAGAAATATCTGTCCTTGAAACTGCTTATGGAACTGCAGTTGATACTTAAGTTAGGGTGCTACAGGTTCGCTTCCATATTAGAAGGGGGAGATTTTCAAAGAAAAGTTTTCCTTCATCAAACCCTAACCTGAAACAAGTATGGACTCTTCAGCAGGAGGTACTTTTGCTGTTCAGACAATAAGAGACTAATCTTATGGTTCACGTGCCATATGTGTTGGGCACCCTTGGGGTATGTTTCCTGAGGAAAACTGAAAGGGTGTGCTTTCCACTAGCAGTATTACAATGAACCAATGAATTCCATGAGGGCAGGAATGTGCTTGTTCACTTGTAGGAAAGCAAGACCCAAAGCTCTGTTGGCACAGGGTTTGTGTACAATCAACAAATGAATTATAAATTTTAGATACTTTGAAGTTCCCTGAAAAAATAATGATTCTATTACAAATGTAAAGTTCTCAGATTGTGCTATGATTCCATAGCTACTGGTTTGAGACAAAGATCAAAAGTGTCCATAGCAGGACCTTTGAAGATAGGCTTCACCTTTCGTCTTGACATCAGTGCACATTAATTCCTAATCCACCCACCACACCCAGAAAAATATTTTCAAATTATTTTTACGTTGTGATTGATTTGAAGTAAATCAAAGAGCCGTTTTACTTGTTTCATAACAATATTGCCTAACATTCGCTAGTGACTCAGCCTATACCTGGGTCTGAGTAAGGAAGGCAGTAAGTATAAACATACCCTATAATTGGCACATCATTAAAGCAATGTTAAGGATATGTTGAGGGCTAAGACCATCCAGAGAAAATTCTCATAAACATGTAGAAGTCACTGCTTCTAGAAATCCCTTTCTTCTTCTAAACCATTTTCCACAAAGAAAATAAGAACCTCCAGAGAGCCATCCCCAGATGGAGCAGCTTTACTGGCCATTTCAAAGTAAAAGGCCCTCTTGAGTGTCACCTCTGCCCTCTTTCATCAGCCTGTGGTCCAGCATCCACATGTCCTTATCTGTACCTCCTGAGGGGATCGAGGCTTCCCTAATGTTAGAGCCAGTGCAGACGCAGACTTCCCCAGGGTTCTCTCCACACTCCATTCACTTCCTCACCCTCCACCCCAATGACTTGTCCTGGGCTTCCCTGTCTACTTCGAATACTCTACGTAAGCAAAAGCTAGAAGAAGGAAAGAGTAACACTTCTTGGAAAGAATTTACCTGCTTCTTCCTCTATTCCCAGTTTTTCCCTGAATGGTCCCAAGTCAAATACCTCCATTACCAAAAATAACCAACAAATGTGTATTTTAATTAATTTTTTAAAACTCAAACTCAACATGCCTATGCTTTTTTAAACCACTTCAATGAAGTATGGTTAGTGTACAAATAATTGTATGTATTTAATGTGTACAGCTGGATTAGTTTAGAGATGGGTATAAACTTGTGAAACAATTTATGTCATAAACATATTCATTACCTCTAAAGATTTCCTCCTATCTTCTTTGTTGTTGTTGATTATTATTATTATTACTAGAGGCCCGGTGCACAAAAATTTGTGCACTCGGGGGGGGGGGCGTCCCCCAGCCCGGCCTGTCCCCTCTCGCAGTCTGGGCCCCCTCCGGAGATAATGACCTGCTGGTTTAG
>NW_005356870.1:6708850-6735757 GCF_000412655.1 Myotis brandtii | reverse complement strand
TTTTATTCTGGGCCAGCTTTAGCTCTGGCTCTAGCTCTGAGGCTTCCGCTGCTGAAAGCAGGTATCTGGTTTGTTTGCGTTCTATAATCGAAACAATGTATAACTCCAGCTCTGAGATCCCGGCCGGCTGAAAGCTGGTTTCTGGGGTTTTGTTTAGCTTCTATATTTGTTACAATGTTTCTTAGAGTTGCAGCTCAGAGGCCGGCAAGTCAGGTGGGGAACGTTGGAGTCTGCAGTCACTGGAGCAAGCAAGCCTCATGTTCGCTTCCAGCTGCCTGGCTGCCGGCCGCCATCTTGGCTGACAGTTAATTTGCATAAGGATATGCTGATTAGCCAATGGGAAGGGTAGCGGTCGTACGCTAATTACCATGTTTCTCTTTTATTAGTGTAGATTATTATTATTATTATTACTAGAGCAGACAGTAGCATGGTAGCTGCCAGGGACTGGAGGCAGGGAAACACAGGGAAGTATTCGTCAAAAGGAACAAAGTTTCAGTTATGCAAGATGAAACAGCCCTGGAGATCTACTGTACAGCATACCTGTAGTTAACAGTACTGTATCTATACTTAAAACTTTGATGAAAGGGTAGCTATGATGTTAAGTGTTCTTACCACATATGAAAAAAAAACAACACCTGATTTTTATTTATTCTTTTGAACAGCTCTGCCATGATTTTTAAGTGAGCAAACTGAAATGAATAACACTAGAATTGTTTGTCTTAAATAATGCTAAGAAATGTTGGCTCATTTTTATTCTTTTTTATTTGGTCCTTCCTTCAAGAAAAATGTGTACTAATTTAGACAGGGAATTGGATCCACAGAGGAAATGCATAAGGATACTGAGGGAGAAACGAGCCAGGCACTTGGATTAGTTTAGCAAAATCTAGAAAATCTGTGGTGTGGGAAAACTAACAAGCAAAGAAAAACACATGCTCTAAATATTTTGCAAGTTTAAGAGCCAGTTGTTGACTGTAAAGGACTCAGTCCTGGTAAGTCTCCAAGCTTCTCTGCTTTTCATTTCTTGAGAACAATTTTTTTTAAGGATGAATTTAAGAACTCTGACATCATGTTGTTGTTTTTATAATCTAATATTATAATCTTAGTCTACATATTATTAATAATGTACATTTTCTATGGAGTATTTTCTAAGTATCATAAAGTATTAACTTTCTTGAACATTCTAATATTATAAATTATATATTTCATTTTCTTATGAATACTTTTAGTCTTACATATGAAATTCTTCATTCCTATTGTCAGGATAGATGACTGACCCCATTAGTTTTTTCTGAATGAAGACAATTATCTTTACATTAAAGGACTGGTGCATAAAATTCGTGCACGGGAGGGGTGGTCCTCAGCCTGGCCTGCACCCTCTCACAATCTGGGGCCCCTTGGGGGATATCCAACTGCTGGACATCATCTGTCTTGCAATCTGGGACCGCTGGCTCTTAACCACTCGCCTGCCTGCCTGCCTGTCTGCCTGATTGTCCCTAACCCCTCTACCTGCCTGCCTAATCACCCCTAACCACTCTGCCTGCCTGCTTGATCTCCCCTAACTGCTTACTGTCCTGCCTGCCTGATTGCCCCTAACTGCTTGCCTGCCTGCCTGATCACCCCTAACCACTCGCCTGCCTGCCTGATCACCCCTAACCCCTCGCCTACCTGCCTCATCACCCCTAACTGCTTGCCTGCTTGCCTGATCGCCCCTAACTGCCTCTGCCTTGGCCCCCACCACAGCGGCTTCATCCAAAAGGACATCCGGAATGACGAACGGAAGGTCGTTTGGCTGTCCGGTCTAATTAGCATATTATGCTTTTATTATTATAGATAGTTGTGTACAGTAATGCCCTAGGCCTTCACACTCACTCACCACCTACTCAGAGCAACTTACAGTCTTTCGATCTCCATTCTTGGCAAATGCCTTATAGATGTGCACCATTTTTAACTTTTATATTGTATTTTTACTGTATATTTTCTATGTTCAAATATGTTTAGACACACAAATACTATTTTGTTACTATTGCATATAGTATTCATTACAGTAAATTACTATACAATCTTGTACCCTAGAAGCAATAGATTATACCCTACCGCCTAGGTGTGTAGTAGGCTATATCATTTTGGTTTGTATAAGTGTACTCTATGATGTTCAAACAATGATGAAATTGCCTAGCAATACATTTCTCAGAATGTATCCCTATATTAAGTAGCACATAACCATATAGAACAAAACACAATATAAGAACAACAAAAAAGAGAAGGAATTAATCAATATTAAGAAGTAAAATTGGAGGAATAGAAAACAACTAAGTGGTCAGACAGGACAATTAATAAAATCCTATTTATTCCAAGAAGAGTAAAATTCATAAAATCCTAACAAGCTTAATTTAGGAGAAAGAGAGAGAGAGATTAGAACAATACAAAACATTAGGAATGGCAAGGGAGATATAATCAAATAAATTAGAAGGTTTATTAAAATAATTATTAGAGTTTAACACTATCAATATGATGATTGATAGAATGGATAATTTTCCAGCAAAAGAGGAATTTCTATGACTACCACTTCCCCCAATCCCACCCCAGATAGTAAAATTCAACTCAACTAACCCAAAACAACAGTAACAGCAACACATCAACAACAAAAAGTGGAAAAGAAATAAAATAAACTCCAAAAGTCACTAAAACCATAAAAGGTTATGTTGGTAAAAAGTAAACAAATGCTTGAAATTCAGGGGTCCCCACTGGGGTGCCTGGTCAGCCTGGATGATGGGATGATGGCTGTTTGCAGCTGGTCACACACCCTTCAGGGTGGGGGTCCCCACTGGGGTGCCTGGCCAGTCTGGGTGAGGGGCTGGCTGCTTTCTGAAGGTCCCAACCTGTCCTTTTTTTCTTTTTCTTTTTTATATTCTGGGCCAGCTTTAACTCTGAGGCTTGGCTCCAGCTCTGAGGCCTCGGCTGCTGAAAGCAGGTATCTGGTTTGTTTGGGTTCTATAATCGAAACACTGTTTCAACTCCAGCTCTGAGATCCCGGCTGGCTGAAAGCAGGTTTCTGGGGTTTTGTTTAGCTTCTATATTTGTAACAATGTTTCAAACTGCAAGCTCAGAGGCCGGCAGCGGCAGGCGGGGAACGTCGGAGTCCTCAAGTCAGGTGGGGAACGTTGGAGTCTGCAGTCACTGGAGCAAGCAAGCCTCATGTTCGCTTCCAGCTGCCTGGCTGCCGGCCGCCATCTTGGCTGACAGTTAATTTGCATAAGGATATGCTGATTAGCCAATGGGAAGGGTAGCGGTCGTACGCTAATTACCATGTTTCTCTTTTATTAGTGTAGATGTGAGAGAGAAAGAGAGCATAGGTCCATCTGTGGCATTAAACTCTTTCTCCATTGTGTTAGACCTTCTATTTGCTCTTCAGGTATACACTCCATTTTTCTCCTTCTGTTCAGGATGGACTATATCAAAATATCCCTTGCCTCCTGATTTCAATTTCATCTGAATGGAGAGCACCAGCAGAAGAAAGGTTGGAAAGAGAACAGGGTCAAGGATTTAATGCCCGTCTTCCCCTTCCCTCTCAGGAGAGTCACCTTGGAGACTAGCTACATCCTTCAACTAAAGGAGTCATAGTTAATGTCAGACCACCCTCTTCATAAAATTCTCTCTCTCTCTCTTTCTTTCTCTCCCTCTCCCCTCCTCCCCCACCCCATGATCTTATCATCTTCATAGCCCTGGGATCCTTGCATTCTCTCCATTTCCTTACAACTAAATAATATCTTTGAAAGTCCTTTACTAAACTTGCTTCTTCCCTAGTTCTCCTACCAGTACTCTTCTTCTAACTATAAGTGAGAACATTTTGTTTATTGAAACAGTAATCTATGTCCTCTGCCTTTAAGTCCTCACTGTCCATCACTCCACTGAGCCTGCTATTATTGAAGCCATTGGTTGGTTGGCATCCACAAGGTGGATCTTTTAGAAATAGTCTTCCTTAAATTACTCGTGCCCTTCAAAGCCCTGGAGAATATTACTTATGCTTTCTTACTCAAATAATTTTTTAGGTTCAGCTTCTGCCATATCACTTTCTCATTTAACTCCTTAAAAGCCCTATTTGATACTCCGAACTTAAATGATGTTGTTCTCCAACTCTCTGTGTTTACTTCTCTAATTCCATATGATTTTAACAATAACTATGGTTTCAACTACCACTTATATGATGAAGATTCCTATATCTATAATTCAGATCTTTGCTAATTCAAGGCTCAGATACCCAACAGATTCATTATCAGATCTAATGTGAGGTCCCTTGGGTACCTCAAAATAAACATGTCCATTTATTAGCCCACCTTTATCTCAAACCTCTCTCCTCTCCTGAATTAATGTATATTAAAACCGTCTGCCTGGGCACATCAGACAAGAATAGTGGTCTCGGGCCTGTGCCATCATATCCCCGCTTTAAGTCCATGGCATGCATTTCCCCAGTTGCTACAGGAATGCTGACAACTTATTGATGAATCCCTCTCTAGAAAGTGTCCTTAGCTAAAGGGAGCTCCTTTGCCCTAGGTTATATCCCTTTCTTGGGAGGGCCCACATCCAGTGATTGTTAAATATGGAGGAACTAAGTCTCACCCTCCTTGCCTCTGTTGGGGAAACTCTGATTGGCTACCCCAGCTCCAGATCTGCATGTAGAATAAAGGAAGCCCTCCACTGCAAGTACATCACAGCTCAACTTCTCACTCAGCCCACGTCTGCTTTCCTCAACCACTTACAAGTGTTATTCCTGCCAGCACTCCCCCAGAAACTCCCTGCACAAAAATCTCTGCCTCAGTGTCTGTTTCCTGGGACTTATCCTAAATAGCAGGAAATCAGGGTCAGCCTTGCTGACTCTATCTTCCTTATCTCCTTCCTCCAATGGGCTGCACAGTCTATGCATTCTCTCCTCTAAATAATCACCTATTCTTTAAGTCTCTATTACCACTGCCTTAGTTTAGGTCTCCATCATGTATCAGGGTCACCACAATTATCTGCTAATAGTCTACCTGACTA
This sequence comes from Myotis brandtii, assembly GCF_000412655.1. NCBI lineage: Eukaryota > Metazoa > Chordata > Mammalia > Chiroptera > Vespertilionidae > Myotis > Myotis brandtii. Next base: position 6,730,723 of record NW_005356870.1, on the reverse strand, counting down.
GCTTTTCTTCATCCATCTTATCCCCATTCTGATACCAAAACAATCTTTACAAATCATTCCATTGCATCACTCTCTAGTTAAGTTCCATCAGGACACTGACAATGAATTTAAGCTCTTCAAAGTTGAATTCCTGCCTGTGTCTCCAGCCTCAAATACTTCTGCATCTCTTACTACCTTTACTGCTACTTCTATTATTACTAATATTGCTGTTGCTGCTGCTGCTCCTATGACCCCTGGCACAAACACACTCATGTACTTTTATAAAGAAGTACATGATTTTAAAAAGAAGTCTTATTGCTTCATTCTCCCAAATAGCACATACTGGTTTAGGCCTCACTGTCTTTGAAAATTCTGTTTCTTCTCATTGGTGTGTCTCCTCTAGCTCTCAAATTAATATGCAGACCTTACTAAAATGCAGACTTTGATTCAGTAGATCTGGGCTGCAAAGCTGATGCTACTAGTCTGGGGACCACATTGGAGCAGCAAGGTCCAAGTTAACTCCTGCCCATTTGCCAGAAAGCAGATATGGAGACTTCCTGTTAAATAGTGGTGGCATCTGAGTTCGGAGCCTTTACCTGCCGCAATGCCTTACTAGATACTATTCACATTCTCCTATAGTCCCTCAACACAGACCTTGCCCAGCCATAAGGGAATAAAATATATCTAGAGTCTGTAGGGTACTTCTCTGAAACTGGTCACAGTTATTATTCACCCTGGTGGCAACCTCACTCATGGTCAATTATTTTACAATGGCAGTTGTCCCTGAGAAATTATCCACCCTATCTACCAGTCTCACAAAGTGCTGCTAGTGACAAAGAACAATCAATGTGCAAGCAAAAACAGAGGTTGACCAAGGGTAACTGGAACTGTAGGTAAGGGGATACTACTGTACAACTCTGCCATATGACCCTAGACATACCCTTGACAGGAGCCAAATGAAGGGGGAACTTCACTTGGAGAGTAAGGAGTTTTCTGGCCACTCTCTTTGTATTTACACCAGGGTAACATCTGAATTACCAGTGTTCTCCTTGACAGTTACCCTCCTTGGAACATCTTTTAACTAGAGATACTGTCACTACTACTGCCCCTACCACCCCTGTATACCACCCCTTTCTCTACCAGGCTAAGCCTAAGTAGCTTTCTCTATACACTAGTAAGAACCCAAGCACAAATTGATTTTTTTCCTGCTCTGTTGAGGTATAATTAACAAATAAAATTATGCAGATTTAAGGTGTACAGTGTGCTAATTGTACATATGTATCTATTGTGAAATGATTAGCAATAGTTAGTTAGCACATCCATTATCTCAAAATGTCACCTGTTTTTCTTTGTATTTAGAACATTTAAGATCTACTGTCTTAGTCAGTCTTAAGTATATAATATTGTATTGTCTAACATAATCATCATGCTGTACATTGCATCTTCAGAACTTATTCATCTTGTAGCTGCAATTTAGACTATTTGACCAATATCTCCTCATTTCCCTCACTCCCCCAGCCCCTGGCAATCACCACTCTACTCTGGTTCTGAGTTTGACTCATAGATTCCCCATACAAGTAAAACCATACAGTATTTGTCTTTCTCAGTCTGACTTAATCATCCAGTATTTGTACACCACATTCAGCCATTGGTGGACACTTAGGCTATTTACATGTCTTAGCGATTGTGAATAACACTGCAGTCATCATGGGGTGCAGATATCCCTTTAAGATAGTGATTTTGTTTCCTTCTGATATATACTCCAATGTCTTTTTTTAAAAGAAGACATGCAAATGGCAAGCAGGTGTATAAAAAGGTGCTCAACATCACTAATTATCGGGGAAACGCAAATCAAAATCCCAATGAGATATCACATTAAACCTATTAGAATGGCTACTATAAAAAAGACAACACATAGTAAATGCTGGTGAGGCTGCTGAGAAATGAAAGCCCTTATGTTCTGTTAGAAATGCAAATTGGTACAGCCATTAAGGAACACTGTACGTTCAAAATAAAAGTTCAAAATGTTCAAAAAAAACCCAAAACCCTACCAAATAGATTCTTTCCCTCCCATGTTTGTTCTTCTAATTCCAGAAATCCTGCTAGGTTTACTAATTTGGGGGGTCTAAATTTTTTTAAAATTCCAAGTTCTACTTAATTTCTTCTATACCTATAATTTCACCTGGGAGCTTCACAGAACCTGGAAACAAGTGTGTTTATTGTCCATCCATCTCCACCTCTATTTACCAAAACAAAAGAAGCTAAATAGTTCACTGGTACAATGGAAGAAGGAAGACCTCTCAGATGTCAAGACAAACCTGGGTAGCTTTCCTGGGTTTGTAAAATGTGAGGGTAGCTGTGTTGCATCTCAAGGGTTAACAAGTGAAAGGGTCTTGGTAAATCTGCTTGGCTCCTAAAATCTTCATTCCCTCCCTGGGCATTGTCTGATGTATGAAGTAATAAACAGCTGCTTGGATTACTGGCACCATTTAGTAGGTACAATCCGCAGTGGGAGGCCCATTCTCTCCTTCACCTGTGGGGCCACATTGTACCTATCCTCTGACTCTCTGGACTCCTGACTTGACTGGTGGGTTTTACTTAATATTATAAACTTGCCACCCTCCCTCCCAGCACTCTTTAAGCCCCCTTAAATTGAATATCTATAGAAAATGCCCTTCTCTGCCACCACGTACAGGCTCGCAAGCACACAGACATACACACACTTTATACAAATATAACTAATACACTTCATACATACACAGCACAGAATACATAAACAACAAAAATATTTTTTACGGTTCCTCTGAATAGAAAGTGAAGTTATTGTTCAATTCCATGGGTAGAAATATTTACCCCTAAGTCCTTCTTTCCATTGACAAACGAAAATAATATATCAGAATCAGCTAGGAGATATTTTCAAAGCAGGCAACTTCTGTGTGGAAATTCACCTATATCATGCTTAACTTTTATTTGATTTAAAAATCATAGCCACCGAAGCCACTTTTGTTGATAAATCTGTTTATTGACTGTGTTGTGGTAGACAAAAACAACACTGTTCTATTTTCTAATTCTGAAATTCTAAAACAATCAATTAAACTTCTCTCAGAATCAATTTTCCTAATTGCAAACAGGAGCTAAACATTTTATTCTCTAGTGGTGCTTAATAATAGGAGTTATTGAGGCACTGGAGTTTGAGTCAGATACATGGTTTTAGTCTTAATTCTGTCATTAACTAATTAGTTCGCATTGATTAAGTTATTTCCTGTCTCTGGGCCTCAGTTACCAATCAATCTGTGGATACATACATAGTAGTCTGATACTTATCAGACTAGACATTTTATGGTTCATTTTATAATCTGTATCCTTTGAGAAAAAAGCTACGCAATCATTCTGACATACAAAAAGGCATAAATAATATCATAAACAACCATATACTTAAAAACATATACTCAACTGTTATAAATACAGTTGAAACCTCCTGTACACCTTCCCCAAATTCATTTCCCAGCTTCCATCCCAAAGTTGCCTCTATATGAATGTAGTGTTTATCATTCCTAAGCATTTCTTTGTCCTTTACTACATATGTATGAATCCTAAACCATATATATTATACCCTTTAAGGTTATTAAACTTTCTATGGATCATAGTAGACTGGTAAATTCCTCAACAACTTGCTGTTTCCCTTTTGGCATATTTGTGAGACCCATCCAAGAGCACATATTACTTATAATTGATTCATCTCTCACTGATATTTCTATTATGTTTGGTGGTCATACCTCAATTTATACACTCAGCTATTGATTACATTTTATTTTTCTGGTTATTTGTTATAACTCGCAATGCTACTATGGTCATTGTTGTAAGAGCCTCATTAATCTGCTGGATATACATTTAGAAATGGAATTGCTCAGACCTAACTTACACATCTCCAATCTAGCAGATAATGACACTGCTCTCTAGCTCGGCTAAAACCATGTTTCTCCATCAGTGAAAAGAAGCCCTGTTGCTCCATATCCTCACTAGCATTTGTTATTGTTGGACTATTTAGATTTTTCCCAGTATGAGGGCTGAGAAATGGTATTTCTTTGTGACTTTAATTTGCATTTCCCTGATTTCCAGTGAAGTTGAGCATTTTTTTATGTGTTTTTTGGCCATTCGTGTTTCCTCTTCTGTGAATTGCCTTTTCATATCTTTTTCTATTTTTCTACTTGGTTGTTTTCTTTTTCATTTTGATTTGTAGCTTGAAAAATCTATTTTGAATACTAATCTTTGTTAATTTTTTGCATTCCAAATAACTTCCCCCAGACTGTCTCAGTCTTTTCATATTTTGTGTCTCTTGCTACCAGACATTTTTAGTTTTAACAGTCAAATTTATTAATCATTTTCTTGAGCCTTTTGCTTTGTTTCTCTTAAGAAATCCTTTTCTTCACCCCAAAATTCTAAAATTTTCTATTTTCTTTTAATCTAAATGACTTAAATATTTTCTTTTCTTTTTCTCTCTTATTTTTCCTTATTTGGAATGCCAAACTTGTCATCTGTAAAGTTTATATATGTGTGTGAGTCAATTCTTTGGCTCCTTATTTCTATACTATTGGCTATTTTTCTGTTTTTTGCCTCATATGTCTATACAACAGGAAAAATGCACCCATTAGGTTTTTCTTAAAAAAAATTTTTCTTACCTCTTTTGGGTTCTGGTTTTTTTATGAATTTTTAGATTCATCCTGTTTAACACCAATCAAATCCTCTCAAAATTTTTATTAGAATTGTATTATTTTATAGATAGAATTGGTAAAAATAATTGACATTCTTATTATATTAATTATTTTTCTTTATGAAGATAGAATATGTCTCTATTAATTTTAAGTTGTTCATAAATATTCATTTTCTAAGATATCTTTATTTATTTATGATGTATTATTTATTTATTTATTTGTTTGTTTGTTTATTTATTTATATTTAGGCTTTTTATTTATTTATGTTGTATTTTTTTCTATTTCATTAATTTCATGCTTATTTTTATTACTATATTTTTCTAGCATCTTCAAGTCTATTTTATTTACTATAATTTCTTTGCTTCAATTTTTATGTCACTAATTTTTAGCTAGTCTTCATTTCAAATATTTGCATTGATGGAAATGTATTATCTAAAAATTACTAGCTGTAATATGTAATAATTTATTATTATTTAATCATAAGTATGTTATGTAAATGAACATATTTACAAAATAATATCTTGTGTTGAATAGTTTGAGAATGTGCCTTTTCTTTCTCTGGATATGTCCATTTGATAAGCATGTTCATTGTTATTTAAATCTTCTTTATGAATTTTATTTGTATTTTATTATTGGGAGGTGTATATTAAAATTTTCCCCTAAATAATTTTTAAATTTTTTCTTACAGTTCTAATAGGTTTTACCCATAAATATTTACTATATATTAGCTAGATTCTAGTTTAAAATTGTTACATTTCTTAAGTGAGGTTGAACGATTTGTGATGATGCAATAACCCTTTTAATACTCGTTCATTTTTTCACTGACAACTGTTTCTTTACAATAGTGTAGTCACTTCAGTTTTTATTTGTTAGTATTTGTCTGGTTTATCATTATCCTTTTACTACCACCCTTTCTTCATTCTTTAGTTTTAGATGTAGCTTAAGCTTATAGATAGACCTGATGTATTCACTCTAATGATCTCTCTCTCATAACTGAGAAATTAAGTCCATTTATACTTACAGAGATTATTGAAATTTTGGCATTAATTTCTACTGTCTCATATCTAGCTAATTTTTTCCTCTGTTCTTCTTTACTTTTCCTCACATATTTTTGTTGATCAGTTGTCTAACCTGGCTTATACAGTGACACACTCTTTCAACAGCCACCTTGTACCTTAAACCTCCAAAAAACACTGTCATTGCTGGTTGCTTTTATGCTAAATATCTCCACATGGTAGGTATACTAGTGGAGATGTGTTTTCAGTGAAATATTTTATATTATTTTAGCTTTTTAATTTGTATTCTTTCGGGGGAATTTCTTCGAGCTAAATATATCCTTTTTTGGACAAAGCTATGTTTAGAGTCAGACGTATTTTTTTAGTTTATTTGTATATTAAGGAAAGAAACGCTCTTGGTTCCATTACCTTGTTCTGAGTTATCAATAGCTTAAATTAAATTATTTTCAATGTGTAAGTAAAGCCAATTTCATTATTTTAAGTGGTACTTAATATGTATCTAAGTGTTTAATCATTTATTATCTTAAGGCATTAGATAAAAGTGCTTAAAAATGTAAGGGAAGGCTATGTAAGAGATCAACTTTAAAATATCTAGTCCAATAACTAATTTTACTTCTTAACAGCTAGATAAAAATTAGCTTTACTTTAAATAAATGCATTAAAAATGTCCTACTTATCTAATTATAGTCTAATTATTCTGTAATTAGAATTTTAGGTGAATGCAGAAAGAAACAAAGAATTTTTTAAAAAATAATGATTTAGTCCATTTAGCTCCTGATGCAGACCTTCCATTTGAGAGCCCTTGAGATTCTAACAAGGAATGAGTAAGCTTTTTCCTGCCCTGGACTAGGTTAGGGTACAACTTATACCACATATTTCTCCAAATGAAACTGTTTACCTCTGTACCAAGGTCATGATTAGAAACTCTATATGCCTACCAAATTTGAGCTCAGTTTTACAATTGTAGGATGTAAAATCCATAGCACTTAATTCCATGATACTTTGTAGGTAAATCTGCACAGATGGAACTTATGCTAGTTTTTTTAGAAATCCTGTTTTTAATGGCAAACAAAAGCATTGCATTCAGTTAGCCTATTAATACACCAGATTGCTAACCCATCTAGATGATTACCTGCATGTACAATAAGAGTATGTCAAAGGAAAGCCATATGTTTTTCAGACAGAACATTCATTCATTCCCTTGGAAACATGTAGATCATAGTTTTTGTTATGCTATAATGGCTATGATATATCCATAAATTATAATAAATAGTAACAAAAATATATAAATAGCTGGGCATAAATTATATATTATTATATAAAATATTTATATGTATAATAACTAATAGTTATGTTATATGTATATTATTACTAATATAATTATTTATATGTATACATAATAACTATTATTACATATTTACATAAAATACTTACTATCACTTATTGGGTAGGTGGTATATGTCAGGAATATTCCTTCAAGTGTATTCTCATTTTATATGAGTAAACTGAGTCTGTAAGTTTAAAAGGATTAATAAATTGCCCAAGGTAACATCATTAGTTAATAGCAGAACTAAAATGTAATACTGCTTCCACAGTGGGTACATTTTCCACAAAAATACAGTCTGGTTTACCAACTATTTGATAAACCTCTATGGTAAAATTTCATATTTTATATTTTGTTTACACGGAATTTCAGTACTTTTGGTAAATATACTAATCCTATCCCAAATGGCTGGAAAGAAAAATACCACTATTGTTATTGTTATTTTTGTTCCAGAAACTGGTGGCTCAGGTTTTCTGGGAGATTATATATTAAACAACTTCAAGAAAGAAATGTAAACCTGCCTCCTAGCAGAAAAAATCTTAAGCAGGGAGTCCCATCTGGTGCAATAGCCAACACTGGCTATGGCCAATCCATTATCAGTTTTCTCTTTTCACCTCATCATACCAATAGCAGAAAGTACATAGTTTTTAGATATGGAAGGGGTCACTCCTTGAGCCCCAGGCCATGAGTCAGGAGTACTGGAAGCCAATTCTAGAACTTCTTTCCCCTTGAGAAGTGGTTGGACTCAGTCAAGTCTTATGGATGGAACCTCCAGAAAGTCTTTGCTTTCCTACCATGGATGTCATTTCCTGACATGTTGCAGTCATATTATGGGTGTGCAGATGGCAACATTCTAAGAAGGCTGCACAGAAGGTGAAGAGAACCCTTAAAGCTGCTTGATACAATTGCTTAATCTTCCTCAGCTCAGTTTTCAGATAAACAGGTCAAAAATGGTGATGCCTAATTATTTTAAATGGATCAATACCATATGCACATAGGAAGTGATAGCCTTGCATATTTAAAGAACTTCCAAATGCTTATTTTGTATGCTTACTTTTCTTTATTCATTCAACATTTTAAACAAAAGAGCACTAAAATTAATCAAGAGTTGTCTGTGCCCATGTTAGAATATTAGGATTAAAAGCAAAACTTTACATTCACTCTTCTACCTTGGGGCTAAATATGTCCCTCTAGGGCAGCGATAGTGAACCTATGACACGTGTGTCAGAGGTGACACGCGAACTCATTTTTTTGGTTGATTTTTCTTTGTTAAATGGCATTTAAATATATAAAATAAATATCAAAAATATAAATCTTTGTTTTACTATGGTTGCAAATATCAAAAAATTTCTATATGTGACACAGCACCAGAGTTAAGTTAGCGTTTTTCAAAATGCTGGCACGCCAAGCTCAAAGGGTTCGCCATCACTGCTCTAGGGCCTCAATATATAAAATAAGGTTATTTTCATGCATAATGTCTCCTTCCTGCCTGCTTACATTCATGACAAGGCAAATGTCATTTGTCCCTTTCCTCCAGTACCAACTTGGCCCTCTCTACCTGGGGGCTGGCGAGGGTGGAGGAACAAGCATTAGAAGTAGGAAGAATAACTGGATAATAAGTAAAGAACCAAGGATATTTTTAAGACATAGGGATTGGGGTAAAGGAAATACATTTTAATATGCAGATAACTCTTTAAATCCATTTTTTAAAATATCATTAATCCTGTGGCTTAGTCCAGAAGGAGCAAAGAAGGTAATCAGCATAATAGGCTTTATTTTAACCTTTGGACACAGATGGCTTCTACCAAAGCCAGCACCGTGGGGAAAGGGCTCTAGCGTTCTTTCTCATGAAGGAAAGATAAAGACACAATAAAACTGCCTCTAATTCTGAAACACGTTCGAATAAAGATGCTGTGAAATGCAAATTGTCATTTCGAGTTTCTCGGCACTCAGAGGAAAGGGTTTGTCAGATGGAAAATGAGGCTCCTGCCAGGTGAATGTATTACTTACGAAGTCCTTCGCCTTTTCTATCACACTGCATGCCGCATCAGAAGTTAGAAGGACAGCTGCTGACCATGCCAAAAGGTTTTCCATTTTCAAAGAAAAAGGATTATTTTAAGAATTCAATTTTCTCTAACAGAAAACAGTCTACCTACAAAATGGAGTAAGATGATTTGATTAACATCTAACTATACCTTGGCCACTAATGGATCCAGTGTTTGTTAACCAGAGTTAAATTCAGAAAATGCTGCTGCCAGATTAAACCTCCCTAAAGGAGCAGAAAGAAAATATATGTGTGTAATCCATTTATACCAAGAGAAATGACCTGGGGCAGTAATGTTATTTTCTATTAAGGGAATCAGGAAAGTGGATGGAAACCAGTTAGACAGTAATTTAATATAAGCACAACACAGAACTCAGAAAGGAACAAATTTATTCCTTTACTGAAGAATAGTCAAATGGTATCTTGTATTTGATCTGAGAAAATAACTTTCAAAGCCTAGATTGTAGTTATCTTATGAATATTACTGCAAAGGTCACTGAGAAGTACTTTCCAAAGTCAATGTAAAGGACATACTTCCTCTTTAGTGATTAGAAAAGTTGTTAGAAAGCCATCATCTTAACTTTCATTTTTACATTAAAAAAAAAGCAACTAAATAAGGTTAGCAAGTTTTACTACGAATCAAATATCTGTACAATGCAGTCATAAACATGAGATCCCGGGATAGAAAGTCTCCAAAATGACTTTTTAGATATTTACATGTTTATATTTAAATTTTCTTATCAGAAATCATGTGTCATAAATTTGATGATTCAGAAACAACACCTACACCCACTTCTATATAAAAGTCTGTGTGTGTGCATGTGAGTTCAATGTTCCCAGGTCCTTCCGGACCTCCAGGCTATGCAGTGGAGTTCCAAGCTCAAGCGGCAGTTCTCTGCGCCCCTGCCCTGTGTTCTTCACTTGCAGCTCAGCACGGGGCGAAAGGACCGGCAAGCAATAACAGCAGCGAGGACCGGGGAGTAAAGCTGACAGAAAACCGGCTAAATTCTAGTTAAAGAAGTATTACAGCACTGCTTACAGGTATTCAAATACCCCCAAAGCTCCAAATACTCCCATATTGAGCCCTTATTGTGAGGAAAGTATGATGTTCTTTCAAACATTTATATTCATATTGTTTCCATTTGCAAAGTATTATAAAAGTATATACACATCCAAACACAAAACTTTAACAGAGTAATTTTTTTAAATATATTTTTATTGATTTCAGAGAGGAAGAGGGAGAAAGAGATAGAAACAATGATAAGAGAGAATCATTAATCAGCTGCCTCCTGCACACCCTCTACTGAGGATCGAGCCTGAAACCTGGGCATGTGCCCTTGACCGGAATTTAACCCCGGACCCTTCAGTCCCCAGGCCGATGTTCTATCCACTGAGCTAAACCAACTAGAGCTAAAAGTACACATTTAATAATGGCTTTTAAAAAGAAACATTCAATATCCACTTTTAAGCAATAAAAATATTTATTTGTCTAATAACTACATTGCATCTGTCTAGTGACTGAATGTCTTCCTCGGTATCAGAATGAGAGTCTGGGTACAAGCCCTCTTCACATCCAGAGAACGAGGGCAAGGATGTGGAGAAAAGGAGCCCCTGTGCACTGTTGGTGGAAGCAGACTGATGCAGCCACTGTGGAAAGCAGTATGGAATTACCTCAAAATATTAAAAATGGGACTACCTATGATCCAGTGTTTCCACTTCTAGGAATTTATACGAAGAAACCAGACACACTAATGGGAAAGAATATATGCACACCTATGTTCATTGCTGTATTAGTGACAATAGCCAATATTTGGAAGTAGCCCAAGTGTCCATCACAGATGACTGGATAAAAAGCTGTGGTACATTTACATAATGGAATACTACTCAGCCATAAAAAAGGAAATCTTACCCTTCGCGGCAGCATAGAGGGACCTGGAGAGTATTATGCTAAGTGAAATAAACCAGTCAGAGAAAGACAAGTACCGTATTATTTTACTCATATGTGGACTCTAATGAACAAAATGAACTAACAAGCAAAATAGAGACAGACACATAGATAGAGAGCAGACTGTCAGCTGTTGGGGGAGGGGAGTTGAAGAACTGAATCGGGTGGTGAGAAAGAACTCATAGACACAGACAGCTTTGTGGTAATTCCAGGGGAGAAGGATGGGTGGGGGGAGATGGAAAAGGTATAGGGAGGATAAATGGTGATGGAAGGAGATCTGACTTGGAGTGGTGAACACACAATGCAATGTACAGATGATACGTTGTAGAATTGTGCATCATCTGAAACCAGTATAATCTTATTAACCTGTATAATTTATTTATTCCAATAATTCAATAAAAAGAAAAAATCAACAAAAAGAAAGAAAAATTAAAGCAAGGTAAGAAGGCCATAATGAAGTGTATATTTGACATTTCTATTGATAGCTAAGGAAGATTCCATAGTTAAACTACCATCTGAATTGAGACCTAAATGCACAGAAACCCATCTGGGGAAGAGTATTCTAGGAGGGTAATCAGCAGGTCCAGGTTCCTGAGGGAGTAGTGCCATTGACCCCTTTGAGGAATGGTAGGAAGGCCAGTCTGCCTAGAGTTCAAGGAGCAAAGGGGTCAGTGGAAGAGAAGGGGTAAGTGTTAAGTAAGGGCAGAGAGTTGGAATGAGGAGCCAGTCTTTTTCTAGAGTGTTGTAAAGAGTTTATTTTATTCTGAATTAGGTTGGAAGTTATTAGAGAATTTTCAAGATGACTTAGTATGATGTAATTGGGGAATCTGAAGAATGACATGATCTGACTTGTGTTTTAAAAGAATCAGTCAGCCCTGGCAGTGTGTGGCTCAGTGGTTGAGCATCAACCTAAGAACCAGGAGGTCATGGTTCAATTCCCAGTCAGGGCACATGCCTGGATTGCGGGCTCAATCCCCAGTGGGGGGGCATGAAGGGGGCAGTTGATAGATGATTCTCTCTCATCGTTGATGTTTCTATCTCTCTCTTACTCTCCTTTTCTCTCTATGAAATCAATAAAAATACATTTTTTTAAAAAGTATCAGCCAGGCTGCTGTACAGAGGACAGGTTATAGGGCATCAGTGTAGAAAAGGGGAAGCTGGTTGGGAAGGTTATCTGATAGTTATGCTAGGGCAATCGTGGTCAAAGTGGTGAGAAGTTGTTAGATTCTAGATAAGGAATTAAAAAAATGGAGAGCATTGGGTGAAGAATGTGTCAGAATAAGTTGGGAGATCTGTGCAAAAGGGAAAAACATTTCTGGAAAATGCAACTCTCAGGCATAATCAAACAATGCTATCTGATTTGTAACACAATCTGAGATGTGTGAGGTTGTATACAATTTTTTTGAAAATATGATGCATAAGAAATCATAATATTAAAAAAAGACATCTAACAGATAAAACTGTCCCGAGTTGAATAAGGTGGGCTCCAAAAATAGTGAGCCTCCAGTGTCATCATTAACACTTGCCAAGCAGAGACCACGTGTGCCCATCCACAAGGATTGTGTCAGAGGGCTTCCCTGTATCATAGGCCAGAGATGACACTGCTCGCAGTTAAGCCTTCTTATGATTTTTCATCCCAATCGAGAAAAAGGAGAAGACATAACTACACAATGGAAAAACTTCAAAGAAATGAAAGCTCAATCTTATTTTTATATAATCCTTGTTTCAAAATAGCCTCCATATCATAAACGCAGTGAACTATATGTCATTTCCCTCTATTGATGCATGAATACACCCACAGTAGATGGTACATACAGAACTAGGGTCAACAAATGGAGAATGGTTTCATTGTCTCCGGTAGCATTCCCTTATTGGAAACAGTCCCTTGGGAATTCATTACTGAACACAAGTCCCACCCCTTGAATCTGCAATTGCCCTCCCCCCTTTAAACTGCGGCCTCCCTCGCTCAGGATTACCAGACCAGACATTGCCAGGGAACCCATTTGCCCTCCTCAGCTTTAGACCAACCCAGATGATTAACCAGGTAAAACTCTTCTCCTTTTGTATTTAATGTCATATAGAATAATATATATGCATTGTGATGCAAGAGGTTTGCATGTTAATGTTTCTGAAAATATAGTCATTATACTTTATGCAAGAAATAATGTTCTATAAGTAGATAAAAATGCCTATGATTAAATGTGCATAGAAACTTGGAGATGCTTAGTGTTACTTTATGACATGGACTAAAATTGTATTCATCAAAAATTGTGTCATGCTTTCTTGTGGAAATAGGAATTTTTACCCAAAATTGGTAATTGCAATGCTGTGTCATATAATTGTTTGGAAAGATGATTTCTGCTAAATAGGTCAAAGTGAAAATATTTGTTCATTTAAGGCAGATGATACCATTTGGGATTTGCATCTTCATTTTTGTTTCCATCTCCATTTTGTTATTGAATAATTCCAGTACAGAAATTATAAGATTTTCATTGCTTTTTAAAGTAATGTTTATGGATGTGTATAGTTATTTTGATTAGAAGAGATCATGTATTGTGTTCTTTTAAACAGAATTTGATCAAAATTTATTAAATAAATCATTTACCTTTTCTGACAATTAGCTAATGCACCAAATAGATCCAAGCAAACCCAGAGAAGCATGTTATCAAGGTGATGTGGTCTAAAAGCACAGCCTTTTAAAATGTAGAGATGCTTAATCAACAATGTTATCAATGAAATGAACAGTGGCCTTAAGGCTGAGAGTTAATTGAATGAACAGACAGCATGTTTTTTCTTACAACAACCTATAACACTAATGGACAAGCTAATTTTTTTTCTTCCCTAAAGTAATTGCACAGTCATCCTTAATTTAAAATCACTTGCATTTGCTCAGTTGGCTGTTTTCAAACAGGGCAAAGGTCTTGAACACTTATACTGGGGAGACTTAAACTGTCAGCATGATGTACAGTGTGGGATCTTTTAGCATAAGTAATTAAAATTTACTGTGCTTAGTTTTTATGTTATGGTGAATATGTTATCCATTATAGTTTGCAAAAAAAAAGGTAATATTACTATAAACTAGTCTTGTAAAGCCCTAATGGTGATTTTATTATTTTTCTGTGACTTCTGTTTCGATATCATGTAGGGTATTCTGATAAAATAGTAAAGAAAAAAATTAGTGATTCTCATTAAGCAAACTGTCTGGATTGGTGAATTGTAGATATTAATTACTATTCTAATATTGCCAAGACCCATAAACCAATGAACAATGTTAAAAACATTGCATAGAATTGAGTGACCGTGAAACTCAGCATCCTAATGCCTGGTTGAGAAAAACCAAGACCATATTTCCATTAGTGTCTCTAATATAAGAATGAATTATCACAAATTAAGCATTAGTATTCATGTTCTTCGTGTTTCTCACTACAATTTGCAGAGTAAGATAATTGTTTAAATTTTATTAAACAAAACTGTTCATTCTTTGAACAATTTAATGTATTCATTATCAAACTTAATTATCTTAAAAGTTAGCATGTTCACTTTATGTTATATTAACAGGAGTGTTATCAAAGGTATTGCCACCTAAAAACCTAAAGAAATCTTAATTTCTTGTATCCTAAAATAAGTCTACAACCTAACAAAAATATATGTAGAAACTGTCTGATGACAAATAGAAAATTATGTAAACTGCAGATGCTTTTATCTAAACAAATTTTAAATATAAGGGAGAAGACAAAGTCCTTCCCCCAACAGCTTCATAGAATTGGAAAGTATAAAAAGCCAAAATTCTGGGAAAATAATAGGAATTTGAAAAGTTCATTGTATTTTATTTTTGTTGTTTATGCAGTATCCTGGAAATGCCCTTATTTTGTCATAACTTTTTAAAAAATATATGAAGAATTTTGAACATATACAAAAGCAACAGTGTAATGAACTTCTAGGTACCCAGGGCCAAGCATTAACAATGAACACATGACTAATATGTGGAATCTAATGAACAAAATAAACTGATAAACAAAATAGATCCAGAGACATAGAAGTATGGGACAGACTGTTGAAATTTCAGAGGAAATGGGGGTGGCGGGCGTGGGACGAGATTAACCAAGAGTTTATATTGGTACTAGAGGCCTGGTGAACAAAATTCGTGCACTCAGGGGGCGGAGGGGAGGATTCCTCAGCCCAGCCTGCATCCTCACGCAGTCAGGGAGCCCTCAGGGGATGTCTAATTGACAGCTTAGGCCCACATTGGGAGCGGACCTAAGCCGGCAGTCAGACATCTTTAGCGCTGCCACAAAGACAGGAGAGGTTCCCACCACTGCCGCTGTGCTTACCAGCCATTAGCCCGGCTTCTGGCTGATTGATGCTCCCCCTGTGAGAGTGCACTGACCATCAGGGGGAAGCTCCTGTGCTGAGTGGGATTGGGCCAAAACCAGCTTTCTGACATCACCTGAGGGGTCCTGGATTGCGAGAGGGTGCAGGTCAGGCTGAGGGACCCCACCAGTGCACGATCGAGGCCAGGGAGGGACGTGGAACGTTGGCCAGCCAGAGAGGGACTGCGGGAGGGCTCTAGGGTGTGTCCGGCCCACCTTGCTCAGTTCCAATTGGCCGGACCCCAGCAGCAAGCTAACCTGCCGGTCAGAGTGTCTTCCCCCTGGTGGTCAGTGCACATCATAGCAAACAGTTGAGCGGCCTCAAGCATATCATTAGCATTTTACCGTTTGGTTAGTTGAACGAATGACTGGACAACCAGACACTTAGTATATTAGGCTTTTATTATATAGGATATGCATGACCCATAGACACAGACAATAGGGTGATGAAGGCTTGGGGTGGGGGCAGGCTAGAAGAAGTCAATGTTATGGGGGGAGAGGGACATATATAATACTTTCAACAATAAAGATTGCAAAAAATGAACACATATGGCCAATCCTATTTCATGCATAGCCCCTTCCATTTGTCCTAGTTCCCATGTTATCTTGAAGTAAATCCTAGAGGTTATATCACTTTATCTATAGATATTTCAGTATGCCTTTCTAAAAGAATAAGCTTCCTTAATACACTACACTGCCATTAATCACAGTTTAAAAAATAAACATCCTTAAAATCATCAAATAAACAGTAAATGTATAATTGTTTTGTAGGCTCCTACATGTCATTTTTTTAACAATTTATTTAAATCAGGGTCTATATAAAGCAAATTGATTGATTTTTTTGGATTATTTTTAATCTATAATTTTTCCTTCTCCTTTAATCTCTCCTTCTCCCTGACCCCCTTCACTTTGTTGAAAAGAACCTGTATTTTTGTCTTGTAGAATTTCCCATAATCTTGCTGATTGCAGTCCCATGGTATAGTGGAAGACATGGTATTTGGGTCTAGGGAATTGCTCTGGTTCAGGTTCTATTTCTTGGCCAGGAACTTCAGAGCAGGCCTGGGTTCTCCCATCAGCAGGTACTTAACTTGTGGCTGTTTTTCTTTTTATGATGTCAGCAGCCATTGGTGCTCAATGCCATATATATATTTTTTGAAATGTAAAAACATAGAGTTGATTTTGAAAATAGTGGACACATTAAACATTATTGTGGAAAAAAACAACAACCCAAAATGAAACGTGAATATTACTTCTGGGTTACTCAACTAGCAAAATCACTAAAGAAGTGTTGTTGTTTTCCTTATATATGATGCAGTTTCTAGAACATAAAATTATATATAGTGAAATTTAAATGTCTCAGATTTCTTAGAAAATGCACACTCCTTTCATTCCTCTATTTCCCTTTCTCTATTTTCTTGTTCATTTGCCCTGTTACTCTAGTTCTTCACTGAATACTTAGCCAAGTTATCCACGCTGCCATCTCACATACTAGGTTTATATTGTTAGCCTGATTATTTTAACAAGTACTTCCTTTGAGTATTAACTCGATTATAGCAATTATGTTTCCAGGAATCAAAAATAGGGCACATAACCTGAAAAATAATATTTGCCCCATTCCTGGCAATCTGAGAAATATGGCTTGAATATAAAAATGTCAGCATTTCTTTATAAGTTCTATTATTTATGGGATCACATGAACAGAATATTTTAAGTAATAATTTTCTTAGACAGGAACTTATGTATTAAAGTATAAAATATCATCTGCTTAGTGGCAGATGGGAAATTTGAGCTCAAGAGCTAGTCCAGCCCAGCCGGCGTGGCTTAGTGATTGAGCATTGACCTATGAACCAGGTCACGGTTTGATTGCCGGTCAGGGCACATGCCCAGTTTGTGGGCTCAGTCCCCAGTGTGGGACTTACAGGAGGCAGCTGATCAATGATTCTCTCTCATCATTGATGTTTCTATCTCTCTCTCCTTTAAAAGAGCTAGTTGAAAACCTGATTGCTGGAATGAAAATATGAGAAGCCAGACCTAGAGCAAGGCTCACCTATAGGTGGATGGCTGAGCATTATATGAGAACTGCTTGATGCTGCCACACCTATAATTATTTTAAATGGGACAAGGGTTTGCCTTCAGAGGGCTTTCTGTAACTTTATGAGACATTAGATGAAAGTAGGGACTGATTTTTAAAAATGTATGAGACCCCAAATACTAGTAAATGAATATGTATATGTTAGGAAGCATTGACCAAGCAAAGAATAAAACACGACTTAAATTGGGGAAATATCCATGATTATTTTATGAGTATTATATATAAAATGAGTGTATTCCATTTGGAATAGTTATTAAATGAGTTTACACCATAAACAGGCAAATCTATACAAATAAATGTCCTGTTCAGTTGATGCTCATAAAGGTATATGTGTATACAATATAAAAATAAAATTAATGAGAATAAACTTCATTTTGGATGCTGTTTATGGAAATTTCATTATTTCATGCTAAAATAAGTTTACTTTAAATAAAATAAGAATTCTTCTACCTAAGATTTTGAAAGGCATAAATATAAAAGGAACCTCTATTAAGAATAGAAGTAATCCTGTACAGGAATAATATGGCATATTTTTATATTGCCACTTTTCCCTTATTTTAAATATTTCTATACTAATTTCTGCCTGGAGTAAAGATGACTGACTGAGGCTTGTGCTAGTAATGACAGAAAATGCAAATTTTCTTTGATGTTAAGCTATTTTAAAGATACTCTAGTTGCAGCTAACTTTCCAGAGTTCGGATCAAGTGAATAACTATATGTTTCTTCTGGTGGAACTGTTGACTACTGGGCCTCATTGAGACATTTAAATTTCTTTAGGTTTTAATTTCCCCTAGGAATTCCTTAACTCATTTCCTCTTACTTATATTTTAGTTATGAAAATGCATACAACCCGTGCCTTAAGAGAGTTTATAAATTAAATGAAAGGTTATCAGAGAAACAGATATGTCTTCTCACAGTGCACTTACTTAAATAAAAATCCATAGAGAAATAATGGAGAGAGACATAATTTGGGGAGTCCTTTATAGTCTGAATTTTTGGCACAACTCCTAAAAGATGAGAAGCATGTTTTCCATTGCCTTGTAATGAAAAGATTTAGGGTTCCTGAGATCCTGCCAACTGTGTCAATTTCTTCAAGTAATAAAACGGGATAGTGCCTCTACATCAGGCAAGACTCGTTTGAGAACAGTGCACGTGGTGAGAATGCTAAACCTGAATCAGATTGTCCAATAGGTCCATACCTCATACAAACTGATGCACACAGTAAGTTTGAGATTGGTTTTTCTTTCTCAACTCTACATTCCACTTGTTATTATAAGGATTTTTATAATTCTTTAGAATTGTCATGGCTATTCAGGATCTTTGCATTTTCCAATTTAGAATCAGCTTGGCAATTTCTACCAAAAAGGAAAGATTTTTTTTATTGGGATTAAATTTATATGTAGATTTTTCTAGAATTGACATTACAATATTGAGTCTTCCAATCTGTAACTTGGTAGGGGTGTTACTGTTGCTGACTCTGACTCCTGCTGACCCTATGAATGAGTGATGTCCACAATGTTTTGTTTTCAACAGCCTGCTCAGCTCCTGTAGACTCATGCCTAAGGGCTTCTTTGAAGGAGTCAATCTATCTCATAGTTGGCCTTTCTATTTTTCTGCTGCCTTCTATTTTTCCCAGCATCATTGCCTTTTCCAAAGCATCCTGACATCTCATGATGTGCCTGAAGCAGGAGAGCTTCAGTTTTGTCATTTTTGCCTCCAGCGATGTTCCGGGCTTAATTTGCTCTAGGACCCAGTTGGTCAACTTTCTGGTGATTCTGGATAGATGCAGAGCTCTTCTCCAACACATTCTCCAACACATTTGGAGAATGATTCATTCTCCAAAGGAATCATTTTTTTTTTTCCTATCAGCCTTCTTCATCATCCAACTTTCACATCCGTGCGTAGTAATCAGGAATACAAGGGTGTGGATGATCTCAGCTTTGGTATCTAAGGACACATCTTTGCTCTTGGTGATCTTTCCAAATTCTTCCATTGCTGCCTTTCTGAGTCTGCGAATCAGGAATACAAGGGTGTGGATGATCTCAGCTTTGGTATCTAAGGACACATCTTTGCTCTTGGTGATCTTTCCTAATTCTTCCATTGCTGCCTTTCTGAGTCTGCGCTATCTCTTGATTTCTTGGCTGCAGTCTCCATTTGAATTGATGGCTGAATCAAGGTAAGCAAAATCTTTTAACAATTTCAAAGTCTTCATTATCCATGTTGAAGTTGTGTATTTATTCGGTAGTCACAATTTTTGTCCTCTTGACGTTCAAAAAGAGTCCTGCTTTAGCACTTGGTATATGTGTCCATTTATTTAGGTCTTTGTTAATGTCTCTCTATAATGTTTTATCATTTTCTGGGTAAATGACTTCTACAATTTCTGTAGTTTATTTCAAGATATTTATGTGTTATTGATCTATCCATTTTCCCGCCTTCTGCATTAATATTTGGTAATAAAATTCTAAAAGAAGTTTTAAGACACTCTCCATCTTTTTGTCATCTGAAATATGTTTACTAATATAAAAATATTAGAAATAACCACCTAAGTCTAGCTTCTATTTTAGTGAAAACAATTAACAAAAATTTTTTCCATAGATCTTAATTTTTATATAGGTTTTGTTCAATTAAAATCACTTTTAATAATTTATTATTGATTTAGGACATTATCCATTTTATCTCAATGTACAGACCTATTGATATGAGATTGATATAATGAACTTTGTAATTCTTTAATCTCTCCTGCTATTGTGAATATCTCTGCTTATACTAGTAATTTTCTTTTCTTTCTTTTTGTCTTACTCACAGATGACAGGGCATTTTTTATTATTGATCTTTCTATAGAAACAGAATTTTTCAATCAGTATACTTGTTTGTTTTATAATTCACAATTTTTAAGTTTCATCTGTATCAACTTACTTCTGCTCCTTTTTTTGGTCTTACTTTTTGGTATTTAACATTAAATATTTAGTTTGCTTTATTCAATTGTTAAAAAACAAATAAGACTACAATTTTACTCCCAGTGCACGACATAGATCATATTTGTTTATATTCTATAAAGAATCTCATATTTTTCAGAATAATTAAAATGTTAGTTTTGTTGTTATAATATTCCCATTAGCAAAAAAATATTTAATTTTTTTAAAAAATATAGCTTATTCATGAAATGAAACAAAGTTGATTTAACAATATGTCCTGAGGAGCTGACTTGGGATTGATTTGTCATCTTCTAAGGCCACTGCATGGACTGACATCTCTAATACTGATTATTAAAGCAAAGTAACAAAAGTAATAATGCAATAATAATAAATTTTACTTTGAGACATTTAAAGAAAAATCCAGTGTATGCAAATGTAAATGTCTTAATATCAGCTTATAAATTGAAGTAAAGGAAAGCTAACTACTTTTGGATAACTTTACCATGTTTTCTGGTTCATAAGAGATAGAATACTAAAGTAGTAGATTACTTCTAAAAGGGATATTGGGAATAATATATCAGTTACTCTTCTCTCTTATTTAGCTAAGAATGCATTCTTCAAAGAAAATACCGTATTTGTTGAGTGTGTCAATAATAAAAGTGACCAAAACAGAACCACTCTGAGTGGGCTCAGCAGAGATGGGGAAGGGGTAACTCGCCCCATCCTTTCCTCAGCCTGCTCAGCAAAGGCAGCCCCTGAAGAGTCTGAGCTCCCAACATGTGCCAAACATTACCCCTGAGTTTCAAAACGACATGAATGGGAAAAGGTGAAATTGTGGCTGGATTTCACTTTCTCTATTATACCTCTCTGAATTATTTTATTTGACATTTTAATAATCTTAACTATACTTAAAAGTTTGAACGGACACTCCAAAAACTCCAGGAAAATAAACTTCTCTATTGGCTGAGAAAGTTGAAGCTGACTAGGGTTTATTTAGGCAGAGGGCAGACCACTACCAGTGGCAAAGTAAAATTAGTAATCAGACTTTTGATACCTCTTTTTATACATAAACTTCTTTAACTCCCAATCATTTATGCAAGTCTGCATTCCACACAAAGGTGGTTAAATTTAGTTGTCTCTTGGCTCCCTTGTTCTGTATATGACGTAATTGCAAATCCTGCGTGTAGCAATTCAAATTAAAATAGATCAGAATGTGTCTACAAGTTTTGTTTTTCTACCCAGTCCTTCTGTGCAGTTATGAAATGTATTTTGAGTAGGGACCTGCAAGAGGGCAAGATGTTGACTTTGAATAAAACTGTATTCATTAAATACATATACACATCATATATCATGATATAATTTGCTATCGCCTGGTCAATGCCTCTTATGTTTGTGCATGCTGCAATTCCACTCAAGCGTTTATCTTTCAACACACACACACACACACACACACACACACACACACACACACACACA
>NW_005356870.1:6704888-6708593 GCF_000412655.1 Myotis brandtii | reverse complement strand
ATTTTAATTTAACCCAAAAAAAAGAGTAAAATATCTAAATTTATCAACATGTTGAGAAATATAGCCCAATAAATGGAATGGTGTTTCAGGCAAATTTTTACTAGTTTTAGCATGGTATTAAAACTCAGTTAAGTGGCCAAAATTAGCTGTCCCAACAAAAATCGGATGATTAATTGTCTTAAGAAATGGGAGAAACAGAACATCAGCTCGCCTGGGCCCCCAGCCTGCCAGCCACATTCACTTATTGGACTTGCCAGCCTCCCTGATCATGTGAGCCAATTCCTTAGAATAAAACATTTTCTATTGATACGCACATCTCACTGATCTCATTTTTCTGGTGAGCACTAACACAACATGTGATGATTTTTTTCTTTTTAAATGAATAAATATTCTAAACATTTCTTAGTTTTAATTTCTAATATGGTAAATAAATAGAATCCACAAAATCTTTTGGGGGTTCTCAATTTTTAAGATTGTGAAGGGGTCCTAATACCAAAATGTTTTGAAAAAATACTGGTGAAAAGCTATATTTAAAATAAAATGGCCTTTATTTAAAAATAAATTTTTAAGATAGAAATGGGATAAATAGATGGTGCAGACACTTCTTATGTCATTACTCTAGTTTGAAAATTGTTCAATGCCAAGTATAAAAAATTAAAATATAAGCTGGAAATACACCCATCTTTCACCTAAGTTTTCTTCCAGATACAGTGTGAATAATATGTTTCAGAATGTTAAAATAATATTAATAAATTTGATAAGAACTTTGACTCCAATGATGCAAGTGTAACTGTGTTACTATTTATATGGCAAATAAAAGTCCAAATGGGCATATTCAGATGGAAAATCGAAATTATCCTTTTTAATGAAGAACAAGATGCCACCATTGCTCTAATCTCTCCTTCAAACACTGAAACATTGAAAAGAGAAATGAGTGTACCTATATCATAAGAATTTAGAATTTAGAGTGCTAAAAGCATGCTTCTGGTCAAATATTTGCTGATGGAAAGAGATCTGACTCTGGGTGGGAAACACACAAAGCTATTGATGATGTAGTATAGAATTGTACACTTGAAACCTATATAATCTTATTAATCAACTAGCAGCCTGGTGCATGGATTCATGCACTGGTGGGGTCCTTCAACCTGGCCTGCACCCTCTCACAATCTGGGACCCCTCAGGGGATGTAGGGGTGCGCTAAGCGGCAGGCAGCCAGAGAGGAGCCAGAGCCTGGGCCAGGCACCGCGCTGCTCCCACTCATCCTGGCCCTGCTGCACCTGTCGCCTGGTAGCGCTGCCGCGGAGGTGAGCAAGGCTTGCACCAGGGCAGCTGTGCTCGCCAGCTGTGAGCCCAACAGCTGGATCCCATCAGCTGAGTGGCACTCCTGTTGTGGAGTGCACTGACCACCAGGGGGAAGCTCCTGTGTTGAACATCTGCCCCCTGGTGGTCAGTTCACGTCATAGCGACGGGTCAAAGGGTCAACTGGTGGAATGGTCAACCGGTCACTTAGGGTTGTACTATATATATATATATATGTATATATATATATGTATAAAATCACTGCAATAAATTTAATAAGAATAAATAAAAGCATGCTTCTGATCTGTACCCCACCTCCACACTGGGTACACAAGCATTTAACCAGATAGAAAATTATATGATTCTAAAATAATTTACCTCTCTCAGGAGTGACATTACTAAGAAATTGGCAATGACAAATGTTTGGTAAGAAGAATTTCTGGAGCTTTAACTTCTGAGTACAACTGTGGTTTATGTGAAGTGTTCCATGTGATTATTTTTAGTTCCATGAAGCCAGGGTTTCGGAAAGAGCCTGCAGGTCCCTGGGAAAATTTATCAGGGAAGTAAGACCTTCATTGGAAAGGCTCCCATATAAGGAGCATCTCTGTTCTTCATTCTGCCTCTTTACTGCCTCATCTGCTCTCATTCAAAGCACAAGTCTCCCTGAAAACCCAGTGCTGCTCCTCTGCTAACCTCCTAAGGAGCAAAAGTATTATCTTGTCCATGAAAGTATCAGCTACGTTTAAGAAAGGCCACTAGAAATCTGATTATCAAGATGCTTAAGTAAGGGTGGGAGAGTTCCACAGACCGGAAGTAAGAGACCCTGGAGGGTGGTGGATGTTTCTTCAGGGTGTTGTGAGCCGCAGCAGCTCAGGGGCTTTGCCAACAAAGGTTACCCCACTGTCCCCAAAGTGCCTCCAACCTCCCCAAACTACTGCTTCAAGAGAACAAAGTAATGATGAAACAGAAGGCCATGTCGGAGAGGTTCCTAAAGCCTTCCCTTCCTCACAAAGAGCTGTTTTATGCTGAAGCTGTCATCCAATAACTGACTATAAATGTGATAGTATTAGAATTGATTTATTCATCATTAAGTCTCTGCACATGACTTGTATCACTCTCTTTTCAAAATAACATCTGTAAAGTGAACTATATGCTATAGGGATATTAAAATTGTTTAATTCATGGAACTATGAAACTCATCAGAGGTACTTCTAGAATATATAAGCATATATATTAAATGTAGGGATTGCATATGTCAGTGATTCTCAACCTTCCTAATGCTGCGACCCTTTAATACAGTTCCTCATGTTGTGGTGACCCCCAACCATAAAATAATTTTCGTTGCTACTTCATAACTGTAATTTTGCTACTGTTATGAATCGTAATGTAAATATCTGATATGCAGGATGTATTTTCATTGTTCACGACCCACAGGTTGAGAA
Organism: Myotis brandtii; assembly: GCF_000412655.1. Lineage (NCBI taxonomy): Eukaryota > Metazoa > Chordata > Mammalia > Chiroptera > Vespertilionidae > Myotis > Myotis brandtii. The sequence continues at coordinate 6,705,852 of NW_005356870.1, read as the reverse complement.
CCGCTAGAAACTTCTAAATAACTTATCTTTCTAGATATTTAGAAGTGTAAAGTTCCAGTGCCAAAAATGCAGTAATCATAGGTTTCCCACAAGATTGATTGAAAACATTTTATTTTAGTTGATTTATCATTTGTGAATCTACAGGGGGAAAAAAAGTGTTGTTCTATTTAAAAATCTTCTTTAAGGTACTGTGATACCAAAAACCACAGACAATTTTTGGCACTGTATTTATGATACATATTTTCACAATTAGTAATCTTTCTCTACTTGAATGTTTATGTTAAAACGTTATCTCTAATCGTTACCAGCACATCTTTCACACAGATTTCTTTAACCCAACAAGAGTCAACGCTTTTTTTTTACTTAATTGCTTCTTTGATGATTGTGAAATACTTTTAAAGACTCCAATACTAAATGCAAATTTTAATATTTGATATTCATTTCATTTGTGGAAGGTATGTTCAAAATGCCAAAAGTAGGACATGTTGATGAATTTCACTTCATCAGAATTCCAAACACAGAACTGACTTTTGAGATGCTAAAAGATAATGTTAATCTGATTCTGTTTACCTAATTATTATTTCTATTTCCCAAGAAGCTATATTCAATGGTGTTGGTTTGATACCTAATACACTTCCATGAAAATGAAGACATTTATAATAGAACAGTCAGAAGAATTGTCATCTGACATCTAGAACACTACTCTTATTCAAAAAGGAACACGCTTGTGATTTTTATTAACAAAAAATGTTTAAGTAACTAAAAGTGCCTTTTATTTGGGAAGAGGGGCAGGAAATGTCTCTAACATGTCTTTCTTAGCCTTCTTAATGCTTGTGACCTTGCTGAGCAGTAATGACTACAATTCCACCAATGACCCCTGGCCATTCCAGCCAGATTCTCTAGATGTCTGAAGAGAAAAATAGTGTCTGGGATTCAGACGATCCCATTTTTTTTTCACAACAAA
>NW_005356870.1:6699448-6701676 GCF_000412655.1 Myotis brandtii | reverse complement strand
CTGAATTAATATCTGATCTCTACCCCCAAACCTCAGATATTTATATCTAACTGCTGATTCTAAGTCACCACAAAGTATCCAAAGGTACACTAAACTAAACAAGATCGAGCAGAACCCTGGATGTCTCCCCCCACTTCATACACCTAATCCTTCTCTAGTTCCCACCATCTCAGTGTCTCACCACCGTCCCTTCCGAGTTGTCCAACTCAGTATCTATTTATCACCATGAGTCCACTTCCTCTCAAATCTCATAGCTTATATTCTATGCATTTTATGTTATTCCTCCAAAATCTATCCCAAATCTTTCAGGTCTTTTGAATTGCCCTGTGACCAACCAAGTCCAAGCCACCATCGCCTCTGGCTTAGATTCTCCCAGCGACTCTTCCTCCTAGCAATAAAATAATGGAGGTTCCCATTTATAAAAAGTATATCAGATTATTTCATTCTCTCTTTAATATCTTCCTAGGATTTCCCATCACACTTTTTAATAAAAACTTAGCTCCTTATCTTAACTTAGAAAACCCACCTGCTATGAGCTGCTTCTTTTTTCTCTAATTTCATGTCATATAAATTTTATTTCCTCCATTATGCTCAGCTACACTGACCTTTGAATCCCTCAAAGGCACCCATTGCATTGCTGCCTGGGGGCTATAATGAAGTAAATACTGGCAATGTTTGTAAACAGCATTGAAGAGTATTAAACATTATTTTATAATTCCTTTTCTGGAAATATCAGCTTTGAAAGAAAGTATAAACAGATTTACTAGTATATGTATATGTAAGTGCTAAATGTAGCATTTTTATTATGTTGATAGAAAAGAAATAAGCCAAATATTCAATAGATGATGAAGTAAATAAGTTATAGCACTTTTAAATTTTGAAAGTGTGCATGAAGCTATTTAAAATTAATGCAAAGTTGAAGAAAAGGAACACATGTAAATTGTAAGTCATTGGGGAGCAGTGCTCCTTGTTGGAAATATAGAGCCCACTTGGAGTATTGTAATCAGAAAAAAGGTGTATACTAAAAAATGCTTTGGCGCCTCCGGAGTCTGTTAGAAGGCTAGAAAGCAAAATCCTAAAGCTGAATAGCCAAACCCATTGCCCAACCATAGCATTTGGGCCATTTTAGTGAAAACGCTAGGGCCTCTTCCTCAGCTTAAGATGCTCAGAACTGAACACCCACCACTGTCATGTCCAAGGACAGTTACTTCCACACTATGCTGATCAGAATATGACCACTGCACAAGTGGCACCTCCTTACTTCTCACTTCTAAATACAAATCTCACGCTGGGGATTCTACTTGGTGGAACCTGGGAGACATGGCTCTACTTTAGCTGCAAAGGAGCCTGGAGATACAAACTTTATGGCTTCTACCTTGGAAAGGCAGGACTCATCAAGTGGGGAATTATTAGGACATAGGAAATATATTCAAAGATGCTGAGAGCCCACAGATGAAAACTATCCTTAACACTGTATATACAGAATTGGTGTCAATATAGAATATACATACATAGAAAAATTAGAGGGAAAATAAAGGAAAAGCATCCTATCTAATAAAGAGGGAATATGCTAATTGGCCCTCATGCCATTGCAAAGATGACAGCGCCCACAGCCAATAAGGAGGGAATATGCTAATTGACTGTCCTGCCCTCAAAGATGGTGGCACCCACAACCACAAGATGGCGGCACCCAGTTCCCTCAACCCCGCCAGGGCGGCAGGCATGCGGCAAGGCTGGGCCTGCCCCCAGGAGGGCCTGGCCACTCAGAATACCTGACTCCTGAGTCACCCAGTCCCCTCAGCCACCCAGCTACCCAGGGTCATCCTGAGGCACAGGCAAGCCTCGGATCATGGCTGCCCAGCCACCCAGAGCTGCCCAAGGCTCAGGTAACCAGTGCCAGCCAAAGCTTGAGCTGCTGGCAGTGGCAGCAGCAGAGGTATGATGGACGTGTAGCCTTCCCCTGATCACCAGGTGGCCTCTCGCCCCTAAGGGCTCCCTGACTGTGAGAGGGTGCAGGTCGGGCTTGCTGCATGCCTGAATTTTCATGCACCAGGCCTCTAGTCCTATCGAATAATAGACAAACATGGTAATTAACTGTACCTCTGACACGCTTTCCATTGGCTAATCAGGGCAATATGCAAATTAACTGCCAACCAAGATGGCGGCCGGCACCCAGGTAGCTTGAAGCAAACAGGAGGCTTGCTTGCTCCAGTGATGGAGGAAGCCAA
>NW_005356870.1:6688557-6698842 GCF_000412655.1 Myotis brandtii | reverse complement strand
AAGATAAATAAATCCCAGATACCTGCTTCCAGCCAGCCTCCACTGGGAGCTTGAGTGGCTGGGGGCCGTGACCAGCCTGCAAACAGCCATCAGCCCCTCACCCAGGATGGCCACACCCTCATGGGGTGAGGGTCCCCACTGGGGGGATTAGCCAGCCTGAAAGCGGCCCTCAGCTCCTCACCCAGACTCGCCAGGCATCCCAGCACTGTGGCAGGCGGGGAACCTTGGCTTCCTCCATCACTGGAGCAAGCAAGCCTCCTGCTCACTCCAGCTCTGTGGCTGCCGGCCGCCATCTTGGTTGGGTTAATTTGCATATAGTCGCTCTGATTGGCTGGTGGGTGTGGCTTAAGGGGTAGCGAAAGTATGGTCAATTTGCAGTTTGTCTTTTATTAGTATAGGATATACACATATATGTATAATATATATAACTAGAGGCCCGGTGCACAAAATTTGTGCACTCGGCGGGGGGGGGGGGTCCCTCAGCCCAGATTGTGAGAGGGCGTAGGCCAGGCTGGGAGACCCCACTGGTGCAGGATTGGGGCTGAGGAGGGATGTGGGAGGTTGGCCAGCCGAGGAGAGACCACATGAGGACTCCAGGGTGTGTCGGCCCGTCTCGTTCAGACCTAATCGGCTGGACTCTAGCAGCAAGCTAATCTACCAGTCGGAGCATCTGCTCCCTGGTGATCAGTGCACACATAGCGACTGGTCGACCAGTCGACTGCCCCCTGGTGGTTAGTGCATGTCATAGTTTGCGGTTGAGCAGCCTTAGCATATGATTAGCATATTACACTTTGATTGGTTGAATGGCTGACTGGACGATGGGACACATAGCATATTAGGCTTTTATTATATAAGATACACATATATTTTTAATTCAAAGAACATGTTGTTTTTTATCCAAAATTTTGTTGTTTTCCATCACTTAAAAAATGCATGTTCATTGTTGAAATTTTGAAAAGAACACAGATGTACAAAAAGAATATTAAAGTAATCCCTTCATACACAGATAGTAACTCAATACATTTGGTGTAGTTTCTCATTTGTTTCAAAATCACTATGTCTACACATATATTTTTAGAGTTTAAATTAGAGTGGATTTAATTCTTTTATCTTTATTTTTTTTTCAATATTTCCTTTTTATTTATATTTTAACATTTTAAAATATTCATGCAATATCTTATTTTAAAAAGATAACTAATCTCACACGTATATAAAATGCTCCTTATATCTGTGAGAAGAAAATGGAACATTCCCTATAGAACTGGGCAGAAAAAAACAAAAATCTACAAAATAAGAAATCTGCAAATAGTTAATTACCTTGAAAAATCCTCAATATTCCTAAAGTAAAATAAGTGCAAATTAAAATGATTTTCCATGACCCAATAGTTGAGCTTCTGAGCAACACAAAATAAATTCAACACAAGTCAACACCTGAAGGTAACTTTCAAAGAGCACATGCAATCTATCCAACAAAGTGCCTGTCTCAAAGCTGTTAGAAAGAGGTGCTAACATTTCCCAGAAGAAGTGGAGAATCACTGCCCCTGACTGTTGTAAATGTAAATGTTATTTCATTAGATCTCCCCAAACATTCTCAGAAAGATGTGGTGAGAGGGCGTAGGCCAGGCCAGGGGCCCCCACTGGTGCAGGATTGGAGCTGGGGAGGGATGTGGGAGGTTGGCCAGCTGAGGAGGGACCACGGTAGGACTCCAGGGTGTGTCCGGCCCATCTCGTTCAGTCCCAATCGGCCGGACCTCAGCAGCAAGCTAATCTACCGGTAGGAGCATCTGCCCCCTGGTGGTCAGTGCACGTCATAGTGAGTGGTTGAGCAGCCTTAGCATATGATTAGCATATTACACTTTGATTGGTTTAATGGCTGACTGGACGATGGGACACATAGCATATTATGCTTTTATTATATAAGATACACATATATTTTTAATTAAAAGAACGTTAGTTTTTTTATCCAAAATTTTGTTGTTTTCCATCACTTAAAAAATGCATGTTCATTGTTGAAATTTTGAAAAGAACACAGATGTACAAAAAGAATATTAAAGTAATCCCTTCATACACAGATAGTAACTCAATACATTTGGTGTAGTTTCTCATTTGTTTCAAAATCACTATGTCTACACATATATTTTTAGAGTTTAAATTAGAGTGGATTTAATTCTTTTATCTTTATTTTTTTTTCAATATTTCCTTTTTATTTATATTTTAACATTTTAAAATATTCATGCAATATCTTATTTTAAAAAGATAACTAATCTCACACGTATATAAAATGCTCCTTATATCTGTGAGAAGAAAATGGAACATTCCCTATAGAACTGGGCAGAAAAAAACAAAAATCTACAAAATAAGAAATCTGCAAATAGTTAATTACCTTGAAAAATCCTCAATATTCCTAAAGTAAAATAAGTGCAAATTAAAATGATTTTCCATGACCCAATAGTTGAGCTTCTGAGCAACACAAAATAAATTCAACACAAGTCAACACCTGAAGGTAACTTTCAAAGAGCACATGCAATCTATCCAACAAAGTGCCTGTCTCAAAGCTGTTAGAAAGAGGTGCTAACATTTCCCAGAAGAAGTGGAGAATCACTGCCCCTGACTGTTGTAAATGTAAATGTTATTTCATTAGATCTCCCCAAACATTCTCAGAAAGATGTGGTTGGTTTTGGTTATTCAATTAGCTTTCTCTGTAATTACATGCCATGCAAACATTTTCATTTTGTTATAACTTTAAAGAAGAATGCATAAGCATGTCTGGACTAAGAATGGTTAAGTTTTATAAACTAACAACAGCCTGTTGTTTAGACAGATGAAGGATAACCTAATGAAGAATATGGATCATGTGGTTAAAATACAAAGAAAAACTTGGCAAGGACTGGCTTTGGTATTTGACTTCTCACTGTGCACTAGCAACTCATAATTGTTATCAGATCCTGTTTTATGTTGAGTGGATATGGTCCAGAACTGTGAAAAATATCTTCTCTTATAGGAATGTGAGGGCAATCTGACTCGATCTGTCACCTGGTTGACTGCCGTGGATAATCTAGCTTGTTAGACAGGTGACACCCCTCCCTTCTCTGTTATCTCAGAACTATATGCTTGGTCACCAAACAAAAGAACTTCTCTAAATATAGAGCAAAAGAGTAGCCATGACCTCTCCCAGCCCCCATACTTCTCCTAGTCTAATAAATATCACTTAACCATGAGTCCTAAGCCTGTATCTTTAGTCTTTGTGAAAACATCTGCTGAGATAGTCAAGTAGTCATATTTATGAATCATCTTATATTGAGCCAAAAGTTCAAGGTAAATGGTACCAAGATTTTTATTTGAACTTTTGTTTAATACTGTTTCTGTCATTTTTATGGAATACACTTTAATTTTATTGCTTGATTATCCAGTAAAATTGGGGGTTTTATATATACTATACCCTGGGCTATAGTTTTCTACAGTGGGGTGGATTTATAATTAATGCTCTTATGTGGGATGAACGTAGCAATTATAATTATCTAGTGCCTCCAAAAATATTAATCTTTGCCTCTGCTGTCTTTCCCTGGCTCTCAACTACTGTGGAACAAATATACTCACTTAGGTGTCATACACCAAATTCAAAATAATTATTGCCTTCTCATTCTGCCAAACTTCACTTTCCTGGGTTCTCTCTCTCAGGTAATCCACACAATAGCTTCAGGTAAATGCCGTGATTAATAGCATTTTCTCTCCTTTAGTCAATTGGTCACCAAGGTTTATTCGCTCTATTATCCCCAATCTTTTTCCATCTTTCGTTTACTTTCTTTGCAGAAACCTAATTTCAGACCCTCAAAACTCATCAGGTAGGCTAGACAGTGGTTGGCAAACCGCGGCTCGTGAGCCACATGTGGCCCTTTGGCCCCTTGAGTGTGGCTCTTCCACAAAATACCGGCTCTTCCACAAAATACCGACTTCTGCGCATGGGCCACGAAGTTTCAATCGCACTGTACATGCACTCCCGCATGTGGTATTTTGTGGAAGAGCCACACTGAAGGGGCCAAAGAGCTGCATGTGGCTCGCAAGCCGAGGTTTGCAGACCATGGGGCTAGGACAATGAATCTTTGCAAAATGTACTTGTAATTAGAAGAACCAGAATTTGAGACAAAGACTTTTAAAACCTGGGCTCTTAAGCCCTTTTGAAAACAGAAGTAGGATCTATATAATAAAGGTCGAGGATTTTGAATTTTAGTATATTCTCAATAGAAGTGATGTTACCAAAGTAGTTTTTTTTTCCAAATTAGTTTTAAAAGATTAACCTAGAATTATTACATAGAATGTATTGGTATAAAAGCATACCACAGGAAAAGGAAGAGTAAGTTATAGTAATTAGGGCATGACATGATTACTGTCTAGCTATAATAGTTTTCATGGGGAAATTTAGGGAAAAGGGTGAATCAGAAAGTAGATTACCTGACAAAATTGAGAGATAGGCTAACACATTATATTAGTTTCCTAATTGTTCTATTCAAATATCAATATACAATAAAATACTTCATTTTTTCTTCCTAGATATATAGTACCTACTGATTATATAGCCATACTTGTAGTTAATGACATTGCCCAATTACAAATTTAAATTAAATGTCACACCAACCATCCAAAGCAAACCATTTGTGATATTTAAAAGTTTAGTTTTATGTTTGAAAAACACACCAATGCTTTGGATTCTATAAAGCTCTTCAAACATGTCTCTTCCACATTTATCATTTTGTTCAGCAGAGTTTTGTTTGGAAAATGTCTGTGATAGCCAAAAACAAAGTTCCAGATGGAGGAGGTGAAAATAGACATATGTTCCAGCTGTTTTTAATCACTCTTTTTTCTGGCTGTGGTTAAAATGAAAACACACCCTTTAAAAGAAAGAATCGTCACCCTTCAAATGTGCGGGTTCATACAGTGGCCACTCACAAAATGTCTCTTCTTTTAAGAATTGCATGTGTGCATGTACATGCTTGTGAGTCTATGTGAAGGCATCTCTGAGTGTGCATGCATGTGTGAGTTTGGTGTGCATGAACAATTTCCCCGAGTAGAACTTCTGCACGTCTGAATGACTGCTTACATGTATTTCCAACTCCCTACTAGACATGCGTTACATAAAATCCTAAATTCAAAAAATTCCTCTGGGTATTATTATGTTGAGGTGCCTGAAGCAGGTGGATCTTACTTATTTTTAGCAGATTTATAGTGCCTTTGAGTGTTCAAAATGAGCACTTCTTTTAAAAAAATATGTTTTTATTAATTTCAGAGAGAGGGAGAGATAGAAACATCAATATGAGAATCATTGACGGGCTGCCTCTCTACTGGGGATTGAGACCACAATCCAGTCATGTATCCTGACCAAGTATCAAACCATAATCTCCTGGTTCATAGGTTGACTCTCAACCACTGAACCACACTGGCCGTGCAAGAGGAGCAACCTCCTCCTTTACCTCCTAAAATCCCTGGACCACCCATGATGAACATACGTTGCCCAAGGATTTCTAGTGTGGGAAACCGCCCTCCTCCCTGGCATCCCTTGCACCGTTAGAGTGGCAATGGATGGCTGCATACAGGGCTCTTCTGGAAACAAGTTCCCACAGGCCCTGAGCCTGTGGCGCTCCACACCTTCCTTGGGGCACAGGCTGCACTCCACAAGCTCAGCCTCAGCCGTCAGGATCCCCTTCCTCAGACAGCAATGTCACCTACAGGACAGAGCTCAGGTTGGGCCCTCTGCAGTACCCCACCCACAGGAGAGGGTAGTGTCTTCTGTCCTCAACCCGTTGCCAGGTAACAAGGTGCAGAAGAGGTCACACCTCTCGGCTTCCTAGAGAGACCATTGGGATCAAATGGGTGAACAGCATCAAAACTACCCATGATGGAGCCTCCTAGAGAGCTGCTGCTTTTCAGTCCTTGATCTAGACGTCCTTTAGAAAGAATGGGATACAAGGGTCAGCAACATCAGCTGAACTTTGGGCAGGCATCTTACCCTGGCCAACAATTGGCTCCATCTGTGCATTGGTACAGACTTTTGGGCCATTGCCAGTGGAACCAGCCACGGTCCATTCCTGCCAGTGGTAGGAACAGCAATTACTTACCCAAGGTTTCCCAATTTGAAAAAAAAATAACCATGGGAACTTCTTGTCTCACAAATACCCAAAATATACATCAAGATTACATATTAAAGCCAAAATACAGGCCAGCCTCACTTGATCCACTTTGGAGTTGCAGACATTAAGAGTGGACCATTTCATTTCTAAAATACACAAAGCTGAGCCCCTGAACAAGGTGTTCAATGGAACTTTAACCCCCTTACCAGTGAAGCTACAGGCTTCATAGGGCACCATTATGCCACACATAAGCAAGTTAAAATTTAATTAAATGAAACATGCATGGCATAGTTCCATTATTAATCAAACATCAGGGGAATTATTATAAAGAGTCTGATTCCATCTTTGATGTTTGATAATCGAAAACTTTGAAGCCTTACCCTTTCGCCCCAGGTTTAAACTGATTGATAAGGAAACCCAGTTGCGCCCTCCTTTGGTACCAGCAGGAATTTCCAACCATGTGAAAGCCTCAGCCCACAGTTAAAAATCTTCACCTCAGTCCCACTCCCTAATCACAGTAAAAGCCAAGACAGTCTCCTTTCCTCTCTCTCAAGTCACTGCCCTATCTCCCCAGAAGCCCTCATTAAGTGACTGATAAACTTTTTCACACCTGCTCAGACATTGAGTGGGTCATCAGTCTTGACATCCAAGGCAAATTTTGGGTGTGATGACCCAAACCTATTTTCTCCTAAACCTCAATTCAGATCTCAACAAACAGTGAGATCATCAAAACTTGGCTTTAGGATTATTTAAGCCACCCTCAGAGAATTTTGCAATTTTCACTGTAATTTGAGTCTACTGAATTTCCAAATTGGAAATTTTCTGAATTCTCTATTGCAAAAGGGATTATCAACTAAGAATAGTTGTTAGGCTGTCTTTTCCTTTTCTGTTTCTCAAATTAACTACTTGTGAATGTATTTTTCATCTGTCAATTCCAGAAAAAAAATGAGGGAGAGCCCATGCCCAAGTAGAGCCACAAGTCCTATTTCTTTGCAACCTGTTTAGCTACGTTGCTACAGAAACAACTAAATTACTATATTAGGCTTCATCATGAATTAAACTAACATGTTTAAAATTGGAGGTATTCTGAGCTGGGTGTCCCAAACATTCCTAAACAGTTCTGAGATTGGAATTTGAATGACTCAGATGTTCAGGACTGAACTTTCTTTTCTCTCAATCTGGCACATCACTTACTTCTTTTCAAGGATTTCATTATTTTTGTGTTTGTTAAATGCATAGATTTGTTTCCTGGTGCATAATTTAATTTTGTTTGTTGGTTTAAGAAAATCTAGATGACTAAACATAAACTAAATAGATGCATTTTATGTAATTCGTATATTACAATTATGTAAATTAAATATTTGCATAATTTGGTACCAAGTTGCCAGGTACATTTCTAGTGCATTGGAGAAATATGTGGTTTTTTAGCATCTGATCTGATGGGCTTTCCTTCCCAGCTGCGCTGGAATCCCTTGGGTGCAACTATAAAAATTTGGGAGAAAGAATATTCATTCCTTTCAAATTTATTCAGAGGCAATAAAAATTATTTTCAAGCATCAAGAATTTTTACACCATTTAAAAACTGCAAAAGGTCATAAATTATCTTTAAAATTAATAATTGAGATTAAAAAATTTCCATCTAAAAATGTGGATTCCAGAGAACTATTTTCATATTCATTCTTTTAAATGAATACTGTAGTGATTGGCTGCATACTTCCTGGAAAGATGTCTCATCAAAAAGCTTTTCACAATTTATTCAGAGGCAATAAAAATTATTTTCAAGCATCAAGAATTTTTACACCATTTAAAAACTGCAAAAAAGTCATAAATTATCTTTAAAATTAACAATTGAGATAAAAAATTTCCATCTAAAAATGTGGATTCCAGAGAACTATTTTCATATTTATTCTTTTAAATGAATACTGTAGTGATTGCCTGCATACTTCCTGGAAAGATGTCTTATCAAAAAGCTTTTCACTGCCCAGCCAGCATGGCTCAGTGGTTGAGCATTGACCTATGAACCAGAAGGTCACCGTTCCATTCCTGGTCAGGGCACATGCCCAGATTGAGGCCCAATCCCCAGTAGGGGGCATGCAGGAGGCAGCCAATAATGATACTCATCATTGATGTTTCTATCTCTCTCTCCCTCTTCCTTCCACTCTGAAATCAATAAAAATATATTTTTTAAAGTTTTCACTAATTTCTACTAAGAAAAATTATGTGTATACATGCAAAAGTAAATCCAAACCATGGTGAGAGAGAAAATTTACAGAAAACAACTACACAAAGGCAAAACATTGACAAAAAACAAAACAAAAAACAATATGCTAGCAGACTATTTTCTTCTTTTGGTGCAAAAGACATTAAATCTCATAGTTTAGATGTAATTATTTTTTCATCCATGAAAGTTTTGTATGAGGCACTGTACTAAAATAGAGACAAAAAGTACATTTGAGGTTACTAGGGCCTGGGAAGGAGGGGCAAATGGGAAGTTATTGCTTAATGAATTGAGTTTCTCTTTGGGGTAATGAAAAATTTGGGAAATAGTAACAGTTGCACAACGCTGTAAATGCAATTAGTGCCACTAAATAGTACAATTAGCAATAGTAAAGATGGCAAACTTTATATTATATCCTTTTTATCGCAAGAAAAAAAAGGTACCAAAGAAAGCACATAGTGAATTATTTTTAGTGTTTGTATTTGCATAAAGAAACACTGGAAAACATATAAGAAACTAATATAAGTGGTTTCTTATAAGTAACATGAATAGTCAGCCATATACACTAATAAGTTTGAACTAGTTATAATACAAAAATTCCCTGTCCTGGTGATAAGTGGCCACTCCTCAATTCTCTGAATTTTTTCTACCTCTGCTTTTATCCCAGGATACCAGACTCCCCCAAGATCTAGCAAGTGAAGTGTTAACCTGGAAAAGTCGGGGTATGGCAAGCTAGCTTAGAATGAAGTGGGATGGTAACAGAGTGGAAGGGCAACTTTGCATACTAAATCTTTAATATCCTTTTGACTTTTGAGCCATCTAATCTAATAATAGACAAACATGGTAATTGACCATACCTTTGCTACGCTTCCCATTGGCTAATCAGGGTGATATGCAAATTAACCGCCAATAAAGATGGCGGCTAATTTGCATACTGCAGGCAGGGTAGGACAGCGCAAGCCACCATCCAAGCCCCTGTGTGTGACCCGGGGGCAGGCAGGGGCTGGGGCGAAGGCAAGCGGTGCCGATCACTTTGCCCAAGCCCTCGCCCGCCCACCGGAGACACGCGGGGCCCACTGAGAGAGGGTGACCCGGGGGCGGGCAGGGGCTGGGGCAAAGGCAAGCGGTGCCAGCGGTGCCGATCACTTTGCCCGAGACCTCGCCCGCCCACCGGAGACACGCGGGGCCCACTGGAGAGAGAGAGAGAGAGAAATTTAGAGAGAGAGGCAGAATTTGGCATCCCGCATCCTTCCCTGATTAACCACTGTGATTCCAAGCCAGCAAGGGCTGCCTTCAGGTTACAGCTCCAGGTCCCTCACCCCCACCCCAGGACTGAGAGCACAGTGCTGGGCAGGGGCACTCAGGGGTTCAGGAATGCAGCGCGAGGGGCTGGCACGATGTGGGGGGGGGGGGCTGTGTTTATACCGCCAACTTCCCCACGTCTGCCCTGGCCTGTGCATGCCTCCTCCTTCCCCTCAGAGGCCCAGCTCCTGCCTAGATGCTTGCTGGGCAGGCCCAACTGCACCGGGGAGTGAGCCATGGTGATCGGGATGGCCACTTCCTGGGATGGGACGGCCAGACGACGGTGATTCATGAGGGCGATGAGGCCCGTGGGGCATGCGCAGCCCTCGGGTGGCGGGGGTGGCTGGCCAAGCCGAGTCTGGCTTCAGTGGGGCCAGTGGGAGCCCGAGGCCACCCCAACCCCCACAGGTCCCGGGTGGATGGTGGCTCAGTGGAGAGCAGTGTCTCCATGCATGGTGCCCAGGGGCGGCTGTGAGCTGCTGCAACTCTGCCCCACGCTTCAGGGAGGGGGAGAAGGCTCACAGCCACCAGCACCCTAGGCTGCACCTCCTGTGCCTCAGCCTGCCAGGTTGGCAGGGTCCAGAGCAGGTGAGCTGCTCCCTTCCCCCAGTGGTAGAACAGGGAGGAGAGCGCTGGGTGCAGG
>NW_005356870.1:6653183-6687785 GCF_000412655.1 Myotis brandtii | reverse complement strand
TGAAGAAGAAAACCATGTCTAGACTTTCCCCAGCCCTCTCCTTCTTTCTGCTGCCTACAAGAGCTCCAGGCCCGGACACAGTTCCTCCACCTTTTTTTAGTCCCCTATTCTTCAACCACGAAGGAAAGAAATAAGGGATGCCCCTCGAGTGCACAAATTTTTGTGCACTGGGCCTCTAGTCTATAATAATAAAAGCATAATATGCTAATTAGATCAAACAGCCGGATGACCTTCCAGACGAAGCTGAGGCTGCAAGGGCCAAGCCTCTTGCACGAATTTCATGCATCAGGCCTTTAGTGTAAATATATTATTCATTTTATAGTAAAATTTAAAACTAAATAAGGAAGAGGATGGGGAGCAGTAAGAGAAGGGATCATTGAATATGAGGAGGGGAAAAAGAGGAGTCCACCTGCTGGAAAAGGCAATTAAGAGAATTTTAACAAAACGAATGTGTACTTGTAAACCACAAGGAGCCCAGGGAATTGCAAGTCTTATAGAGAGCTTTAATATAGAGGCGGAGAATAGAAGATGAGGTTATGTCAGTAAATTTGGGCCAGATATTAAAGAACCTCTTTGTGGTCTTAATAAATTTAAACTATTCCTATGGTACTGATTAATCATTTAGTGAGTTTTTTTAATCAGGAAAATTGAACAGATTTGTATATTAGAAAAATAATTCTGACAACTATATGGAGAATGCACTGAAAAGAGAAACTAGGAGTGGAGATGGTAATGAGATGAAAATAAAAAGTCATGGTCAGAAAATACTGAAGAAGAAAGAGCTAATGGTCTTTGCCGAAAGAAGAGTTAACTTGGGGTTTTAGTTTTTAAAAAGGAGGAACAAAAGATGACTATGACTTCTAGCTTAGTTGACTAAATGAGTACATTGTGACCTTTAATGGGGGAATTCTAAATGGCAATTATTCAGAATTTTGATTATGTGAGACGCCAAAGATAAAGCATGACATAATGTGTAGTTCAAATAAACAGTTACTATGCAAATGGTAATTATTTGATTTCCATTTTACTTGACTGGCTTCATATGAGGGAATATGCTAAGTTTTGTAGGAGAAAGTATTTTTATACATAAATGAAAATCTAAAATCAAATAGTATTGGAATGTTATAAAGATTATTATAACTGATTTTCACAAATTTCTTTTCAACTTGGATAGCTTAGGCATGAGGAAAAATAGCCTCTAGGCTCTAGATATTGTTACAAATTATAGGATTTGTATTTTTATAGAAAATGAATTTCTCAGAATGCCAGCTAACACTTTTTTCAATAAATGTATTTTCAAAATGCCATGGTATTTTCAGGGATGATATTGTTTCATCAGAATGGAAATTAGAATGAATAAGAGAAGTTTCATAAAATATGGCCCCCAAAATGGCTTTTTAGGTAATTTATTCAAGCATTCTTCCCTCAATTATACATATACCTCCACCTTCCCCCTCTCTTTTACTCCACAGCTGAACTTCAAGAAGTAGTCTATATTCATATTTTTCATGTCCTCACATTTATTCCTCAACTTACTTTGCCTGTCTGGCCAATTTCTGTAAGTGAAAGGACATGACTAAATATCTCACATGAATTCTCTGTTGCATTTGCATGCTTAGAAAACCCATCCTTCTTGATATTTTTCTCTCTTTGTTCTCTGTGACACTACACAATCCTGGTTTCTTTCATCCTTTTATGATAATATCTTCTAAACCTTTGGTGGCTTATTCTCCTCTATTCAGCCTTTAATTGCTGAATTTCTCAGGAGTTAGTTATACCTCTTATTCACTTCTCACCCTATCCTCTTCCCAAAGAACTTACATCTATGACTTCAATTTCCAGCCACGTGCAATGATCTGTGGCCCCTTCCCTTTATTTCAAATATACAGGCCAAACCTGTTCTCTAGACTGCAAGCACAAACAACCAATGTTTCTCAACCTCTCAAGGTGGATGTCTCAAATATATCTCAAACCAGTCATGTCCAAATAATCACGCTGCTAATCACTTCTATCAAACATGATCCTCTTCTAATGTTTCTATATACAATTTAATGAAATTATTATTCATTCAGTACACAAGTCAGAAATTCAGTAACATTTTTAACATTTACCTTTCGTTAGATCCCCATACCCATTTCTTCACCAAGACTGTCAATTATTACTTCTTTAAGTATCTCTTACATTTCTGTACTTCTATCTGTGCTGTCAAAACCCTAGTCGAAAACTACCAGCATCTCTCTCCGGGATTGTTGTAAAAACTTTGTAACGATTCCAACTACCATGTTGCCCTCTATAATCTGAAAAACACACCGGATCAAAAGTTCTTAGTCCTCAAATCTGTGAAGGAAGCATAGTACATTTTGAAGTTAGTTTCCAAAGTGCTTGTAGAAATGATGACCATTATTCAAATACACAACAAAAACATCTATCCACGTTACACATTATCATCAATAAACAGCATCTCCTGTTTGGTTGGAGTCAGTGGTTTGAGAGGTGGTAGAGCAAACAGTGAATGACAATCCCTATTTCCATTCCGCTACATCATCTGCTCTGGATCTGACCTTTCAAAACCAGACTCTCTCTTCTGGCTTTTCTCATTCAGCCTTTTCCAGATCATTCCGGGGTCATCTGAAAGCCTGGGAAGGCCCCGATGCACTTCTCCAATAAAGGTCAGAAAGTCTTTAGTATGAAGATGTTCATCTATTTTCTCTTGGAGGAGAAGTGACTCCAGTAAAGTCTTCTTTCGTTTCAGGAAGGCAGATT
The DNA here is from genome assembly GCF_000412655.1 of Myotis brandtii. Taxonomy (NCBI): domain Eukaryota; kingdom Metazoa; phylum Chordata; class Mammalia; order Chiroptera; family Vespertilionidae; genus Myotis; species Myotis brandtii. Next base: position 6,685,022 of record NW_005356870.1, on the reverse strand, counting down.
GAGCCAGTTCTGCTCTTTTTCTGTTACAATCAGGGCACCTAGAAGGAACGTGTTGCCTAACTGTTGCCGCCTGTTTTAGTGTTGCCATCACGTTTTTTAAATGGATTCTGTTCACAAGCTCGTCGGGGACAGTACAGTTGATGGCATCCATCTCTGAAGCCTCTGCATCCGATCTAAGCTGCAGCTTCTTATGTCTGCTGCTCTTCTTCCCTTTAGAGGTTGCTCTGTGATGCATCAGGTTTACCTTAACGGTGCAAAAAGTCTGCAGGGCATGCATTTGTTCATCAGACACGGGAGTGATTTCTGTTTGAGGGCAAGTGTCTGGTTGGTACCCTCCAGAGTTAGTTCCTTTCCCCTTGAGGTAGTTGATTCTTTTCTGACTAAACCTCTTTTCTGAAAGCTCAGATTGTTTATCTTGACATTCCAAGCGTGCAGTGGGCTCTCCACGCTCAGGTTTGCCCCCAGACACCTGCGGCGAGGGCAGCCGTCCTCCAGGGGAACTGAATGAACATGAAGTCTGTACCTCATCAGAGAAGGACTCGAAGGTCTCCTGAGAAAGGTCGTCCATGGCCCTGATGTCCGTTTGGGCCAATTCACGTGGTTCCTCGAGTTCCCCAACTTCTAGGCGGTTGGCCATCACACGGCATCAGACTCGGCTCCTCATCTGCTTTGCTTTGGTCAAGATTGGCTCAGGAACTGGTCAGGCCTGAGCCAGGGAGCACCGGACCCTGTGGGATTCCGCAGCTCAGCCCGGCTCCTCTTCCGGGTGGCGGGTGACGCCTTTTCGCTGCCTTAGCAACGCGGGGTGGTCATGCGCACTGGGTTCCGGCGCAGCGCTCCTCCCCTCCCCCGGCCCCACTGCGCAGACTCCGCCTCCGCAGGTCTCGCACGGCTTGCGCAGCGCTTTCTCCCTTGTCTCTGTGGCTGTTTTTAGTACAAAATCTAATAATCCTTGAAAAAGGGTGCAAACACCCTTCCCTCGGGGGTCAAAGAAGAGCACGTATGTGAGTCCAACAGGGAAAGGCAGTCTCCGACTAACCCGAGAAAGTAGTCCCCCCCAAAATAAAAATGATTTAAATTATTAAAAATAAATAAATAAAAATCCCTGTTGGCCAGAACGCGCAGGCAGAAACACGGAAACGTGTCTGCTCATCCTACAGCCAGAGATCACCTACTTGTAGACCATGCCTTAGGAAAGAATAGAAATAATGAGCCCATCCTGTAAACCCTGCGTGTCTCTCCCGCCTTTCTCCAGCCTCATCTTGCACAACCCTGTGTTCCCAAGACTTTGCAGGGTTTCTCAGATCACAGGTTCTCGGGGCCCCTCCCAATGGCACATCAACACCGCTCTTCCCTCTATGTGATCAATGACTGATGCTCCTCCGAATCCCTTTGCCCTGGGAAGGGTTGCACACCCACCGCAGCTCCCAAACACTTTGCACCCTTTCACAGCTTGCAGCCAGGTCTGAGTATTGGATGACTATTAGCAAATCGCGCCACTCAATTAAAATCTCCATGAGAGCAGACACCATGGCAGCGCTGCCAGGCACAGAAGGTAATCAATAAATAAATCTCTGTTGAGAGAGTGAGCTGAATGACTGCGGACACAGAAATAAGCATTCACTCTCCCGGGTCCGTGGGTTTCATGGAATAGGTATGACCAGCTCAAGGAACTTTAGTCTGTTCTTCTTCCCGAACCCCCCAAATTCAGCTGTTACTCATGGCATATCCTTTTACAACAGCTTTTAAAAAGCACAGTAGAGTGTACGAACAACTGTTCTCAAAAATTGTAAAACGTTATCTATGGAGACTGACTTTTTCTAGGTCTTAATAAATATCTGAGTCTTAGTCACTTATTTCAGATATTTCAGAACTGCAAGAGAATGGGCATCCTTGCTCCATTCTGTGTGTGTGTGTGTGTGTGTGTGTGTGTGTGTGTGTGTGTGGTGTTATTCAAGTCTAGCCAGATATATTTAATATTATTCCAAAAATGTTCACTTTGGCAAAGAGCCAAAAGTCTGCAATGTTCAAAAATCATCTCTCTAATATGAGCAAGATTCATAACAAAGAAAACAAGATTCCAACTTCATGTATTCAAACCAAATTATATATCATCATAAAATGTTGATCTTTAAAAAGAGGTATCAAATAATTTGTAGATAGTCTCAAGTAATTTCCACCATCTCAAAGGCTCAAGATTTCCTATCTTAATGTTTATTTTAACACCTTCCTCGTTCCCTGAATACACCTAATTAATCATAACACACATTATCCCCCAAAACACTGAGCAAGATAGCCATACTTAAAAAATAATGTATATTGACATTTTCTAATATGCTAACTATCTTTAAGGATAACTTTGTCCCAGAAGCAGGTAAGTTTGGGAGGAATATCCTGTAATTATCCAATTTCTTTGCAATAACTAGCATGACCTAGTAAACTGTTTAACACTCCAAAATATATAATCTAAGGAAGTAAAATAGCTCAACAGTACTATCATTATCAAATAAGATTCATAAAGACAAAGGTCAAAGTTTTGTTTTAAAGATAGAATCTATGACCCTTTGTACAAACCTTACACTCTTTACTTTCATTTCTAAGTCTATCACAGAATAAAGTTTAAAGGAAACTCTACTTAAAATCCACACTCTTTTGTTATCTCTTTTCTATATATGAAATAAAAGTAATATTTGCCTCCGATCTTCCTTCTATACGAGAATTTTAAGTGATGCATATGTAAAAATAAAAATCTCAGACCATTATATAAGCACTCCTGGCAAGAAATCTATATTCCATATTGTTAAGAGAGATTGCTAAGAGATCTTTGAACAAGTATAATGTCTTACACTATTTTTCAATTAGATATTTCAAGTGAGAAAATAAAACAGGAATGCATAAAGGGGGAAAAGGGTGGAGAGTTGCAACTCTTATATCTTACCTAAAATCTCTTTATACTACACTACTGGATACAAATCACTCCAACTTGCTATACTGAGAGCAGATTTAATCAAGATTTGCAAGAAAAAATATAGTACGATATTTTAAGTATTCTATTTGCATTGTTTTTATCAGTAAAAGAAAGACCAAGGGATTGACAGAAAATACTTATAGCTTTCCCAGAAAACTCACAGTAACATTTCAGTGTCTCAATAACTTTGTTTTATAATCACTTACTCTTTATTTAGCAAATATCCATGAACCTTGGTATAATCATTTTTTTTGGCAAAACTAAAACTAATTATCTAAAATTAATTAACTAAGACCAAATTATTCAATCAATACTCAAACATACAAAGAAAATGCATTTTTATTTCTTGTTATAAATGCGATCTTCTTTACAAGGTCTCACCCATTTTGCCCATTTCGGTAGCTATGAAAGACCATTAACTTGATAATTAATAATATCCTAGACATTCTCGTGTCAGTCTCATTTTGGCAAATATTCAATCAATGCTAAATTTAACTCCCTAATGAACTATGTACACACTATTTCCCAAGATGGTGTGTACATAGAGGGAAAACATTTAATATCTTTGGGGCATTTGGTGTTTAGGGCCCTAACTTGGTGCGTTATCATTCTGCTGGCCTTCATGGCATAGTGCATGCGGTCCTTGGGTTTGTGCTGTTTTAACCAAAGTGCAATTAGTCAGACTCCTTCCAGGTTCCTGACAAAGGCCAAGGCTAGGAACTTGTCAAAACCTCTCCTGGCTATCTTGACACCCACTTGTCTTGACATCCACTGGTACTTTGGTTCCCTCTTGGAAGCTGGCTCTGTTTCTTTCAAAATCCTGCTGAGAAATGGCAGAGGAATAAAGGAATGTGCTCTGGCACTCACAGCATAGCCTAGAGCCTTGCCATTCCACCATCTCTCAGGAGACTTCCTCTGGCAAGCTGTTCCTCCAGAAATTCCAAGCATCTTGACATCTCTTAGGGACCCATGGGAATGCCGGGGTCCTTTGTAGACCACATTGTGGCGGGGGCTGCCTGGGGTGAGAGTAGGAGGGGATAGGAAGGAAAGAGACGAATCAGGTGTCCCTCCCTAACCACACTATGGCACTCGTTTTATTGTCCTGCAGTCATCGTTTCTGTCCTCATAGGTCTTAACGGGGAGCAGAGCAAAAGCTCTTTTTCCAGCTTTTCCTCAATCATCAAATACGCTTTGTAGCTTGAAGGCTTAGCCCCAGAGAAGGGATCAAAACAAACCAGTCTTCCTGCCTGATTTCCTTTCTCGCTCATCTCTCTCGTTGGAGGGAGACAGGCACACTTTCTGCTTCTTCCTGTCTGGCAAGCACTTCTCCCCGGTACCATAGCGTCCACCTTGACAAGGTGGCAGCTGGCCTATACCCCTTCCTGGAGCCATTGTGCTGAGCAGGGCACCAAGATGAAATCTAGTTTATGAATAAGGGAAATGACATTTACAGATCCTTCAAAAGTAGTCTACCCTTTACATAAACTCCATGGCAATGTACTTGCTTCTGTAGACCAACAAAATGAAATGTTATTTCCTCTCCTAAGAGGCTAAGTGAGTGCGTCAGAAATCTCACCGTGAGAAATCATTTTTGTGGAGTGAAGAATCTTATATCACTTTTGATAAAAAATGATTTCAACATACAGTGCAGTAATTGTCCCTTATTAAAAAAAAAGATTTTACATCTCAAATATCCCAATCTTTTCCATCTTTTTTCCTTCAGTTTTATTATTTTTTAATTGATTAATTGCCTTCTGAAGAGCTGCTTTTACTTTAATAGCTATTGTTTCGCAAAGATCATATGTTTACTGTAGATACTTAAAAAGATAAAGATATGAGGGGTCCCGGGTTTGATTCCAGTCAAGGGCACATACCTGTATTGCGGGCTTGATCCCCAGTGGGGGGCGTGCAGGAGGCAGCCAATCAGTGATTCTCTCGTCATTGATGTTTCTATCTATCTCTCCCTCTCCCTTCCTCTCTGAAATCAATTTTAAAAAATAAAATTAAAAAAGGATAAAGATAAGCCACAAATATTGATTTTAAATAAAAGTTACCTGAATTTTGACCTCCCAAAGATAATCACTAAAAACCAGTGGTTCTCAACCTTGGCTGCACATTAGAATCACCTGGGAATCTTTTTAAAATCCTGATTTCTGGGCCTCATCCTCCAGAAATATTTTCCTCATATTTTTTCTTAATAAAAACTAGATTATATTGAATTATGGGTTTATGAACAATGTATTATATGAACATTTTCCATTCAATTTATAAAAAATTCTTTTCACATAATTTTATTTTATTTTAATATGTTTTTATTGGTTTTTTAGAGAGAAAGGCAGGGAGAGCAATAAAGAGATAGAAACATCCATGAGAGAGAAACATCAGCAGTCACCCGCATGCCCCCTAATGAGGACTGAGCCCACAACCCAGGCATGTGTCCTGACTGGGAATCAAACCAGCTACCTTTTGGTTCAGGGGTCAAGGCTCAACCATTGAGCCATACCAGCCAGGCTCAAGATAATTTTAAAGGCCTTATTGCATTATTTGACTTAAGCACAGGTATTTCCAGTTTTTTGCTTCTAAAAACTATTGGAATAAACAGTCCTCTAGCTAATTTTTTATACACATTCATAGCTATATATTTAGGATAAATTCTAGAACTTGTAATTGCTAAGTCAACATGTATGCATAGCCCTTGCTCAGTTGGCTGGAACACATCTGTATAGAGAAAGGTGGTGCTTTGGATTTCCGGTGAGGGAAACACCTAGGTTTTGGTTTGATCCCCAGTCAGGGCACATACAGAGGAAGCCATTCAATATTCTCTCTCACATCAATGTTTCTCTCTCTCTCTCTCTCTCTCTCTCTCTCTCTCTCTCTCTCTCATCAATAAACATATTCTTGGGTGAGGATTAAAAAGAAAGAGTATATACAATTTTAAGGCTTTTGATATATCTGTACCTCCTCCTCACTTTAATCTGTTCCTGAATATTAAAAAATCCAAAGTATTTCAGAGGAAAGGTGGGTGGGAGCGGGGGTGGAGGGAGAGATTACCTTTAACTGGGAAATTTATATGCATATATGCATAGCTCATGGACACAGACAATAGTGTGGTGAAGGCTTGGGAGGGGCAGGTGTGGGGAGGAGGGGGACATCTGTAATATTTTCAACAATAAAGGTAGAATTTTTTTAATCTAAAATATAATTTATTATCCCTAAATACTCTAGTAGGTAAGGCCTTTTTTAAAACATAACCAATTATGATAATCATATCTAAAACTCATAATAATTCCTTAATATCATCTAACAATTATTCAGTAGTCAAATGTCTCTGATTGTCTCAAAAATGCCTTTTCACAGGTTGCAGTGTTAGAATCAAGGTCCATTCACAGCATTTGGCTGATAGGGTGCTCAAGGCTCTTTCACTCCACAACACTTCCGAAGTGCAAACAATTAAAAAAAAGAAAAGGAGCAGACAGAGACGTTTAGCTTTCTTCTTTGTGTCCACCATTATGTTCCCAATAGAAAAAAAAATCATTATTCTTTTTTAATTTCAAATTACAAAAAAAATGAATTTATTTGGGAATAGCAGAGGAATTGCAACTTGGGAAATACATGTTGTAACAAGCTACCAGGGAGTCCGTTGAGGGTATGGGGCAGGCGGTATTTATGGGCAAAGAGTACAGAGAGGGGGGAAGTTCATCCAGAGTCCAAGTAGTAAGTTTATTGGCTTGAATGGAGAGGGATTCTTACAGATGTTCATTGGTCAGGAGCTAAGTCTCATTCTTCTGTAAACTGGGCACTTTTGGGAAATCAGCCTTTCAGTTCTTGAGTTCTCATCTTCTGAGAGTCTCCGTGTTATATCCTTCATTTCCATTTTCTATTGAAATCCTTTCATAGTTGTAAGCATATCATGACTTTGTGACTGGTGAAGAATTCAATTTCAATAATTATAGTGAAACGCTCGACTGCTTCGACTAGCAATACTGTTTGCCTTCAAGGTGAAATGAAGTGGTAAATGCAAGACATAATGATAGTGTAGACGCTGAAAAATTTTTGTTTCTTTTTTCCCAAGTTTCTTTTTAACAAATATAAATCAATATACATTTGTATACCCTTTCTTACAAAAAAATATTCACCGTACCCTCCATATTGCTTTGCACCTTTTTTGTTTTTTTCTCTGAAAAATATATTTTGGATATCACTTCACATCAGCATGTAGACATCATCCTCATTTCTCTCTCTGACTGCATGTATTCCATTGTTGGATGTTACCACAGTCATTCCTACATTTTGATGAGAATTTTGTTCCTATGAGAAATCAAATTTGCCCAGCCGGCATGGCTCAGTGGTAGAGTATTGACCTATGAACCAGGAGGTCATGGTTCCATTTCTGGTTAAGGCACATGCCTGGGTTGCAGGTTCAATCCCCAGTAGGGGGCACTCAGGATGCAGCTGATCAATGATTCTCTCTCATCATTGATGTTTCTATCTCTCTCTCCCTCACCCTTCCTCTCTGAAATCAATAAAAACATACTAAAAAAAAATTACCAGAGATGTGGAACTTTATTTCTTGTGTGATGTATTAATTTGCTTTGGTTGCTATAATAATGTACCACAAACTAAGTGGCTTAAATAACACAGTTATCTCACAGCTCTGGAAGCTACAAGTCTGAAATCAAGCAATTGGGACTGTTGGTTCCACCTGAGGACTGCGAGGAATGAATATGCTCCAAGCCTCTCTCCTTGGCTTGTAGGTGGCCATCTTCATGTTCACACAGCCCTCTCCCTGTATGCATGTCTCTGTGTCCAAATTTCACCTGTGTATAAGGATACCAGCCATATCGGTGCCCAATCATATTAAGATAACCTCATTTTAACTTGATTACCTCTGTAAAGACTCTATCTCCAAAGACAGTCACTATATTTTGAGTTACTGGGGCTTAGGACATCAACTAAGAATTTGGGGAGGGGATACAATTTAGACCATAGCATGTGGTTTTCCTAAAAAACAGATTAAAGGCTAATTAGTCTGATGCTGGGATAAACTTTTAGTAAAAAGCTGCTTGTGGTTTGCTGAGAAACAAACATAGAGTTGTTGAATTCAGGGACTTAAGAAGAACAAACTCCTTTATAGATGTACCTAGAGCTACATTCTAGTAAGTAAGGTTGACTTTACCTGTATGTTAATGAAGAAGTACCTTTGTTTTAGATGAAGGCCTACAGGGGCCTTGAGAGTGCAATACATTTATTCTCTGACACTATCACGAACTTGACTGGCCAGTCTATGGAGTGATTCCTCAGATCTAGTGTTTTAAGTAAGAAATGATAGTTCTTATTAGGAAATAAGTAAAATTTAGAATTTAAATTTTGAACAAGTCTTTTTAAAAAAATTTTTTGGTGTAGTTCAGGATTTTTAATGTTTTGGGGCTTTAAGCAATGATTTCCCACTGCTCCATCCGAATGTCTGGTAAAATTCCAAACAAGTGTAGGTCATAAATTATTCAGTCATGTTAAAAACAATATCTCCAATATAGTTAAGGGCATCAATGGTGATATTATTCACAACAAATAATGTTACCTAGGAATTGTATGATCTCTTCTGCTATTTTGTCTTGAAATTCTATCATAACATAGTATATAGGTTTTCTAGCATTGACCCAATAGATAGCCACTTTATTTACGTTCCCTTCATTGTAGTTCTAATTCAGAGCCAATCATTCTTAGCATCTTTATGCAATTTTATGCAGCGAGGGCCCTAAGACTGTTGGCAATGTTATTTAAGACTGACCTTGGCATTTAGGAAATTAATATAAATCAGAACCTAAATATAACGTATTTCTCTTCAAAGCACAGAGGAAGTATTACATGAATTCAGAAAAGTTGCCGTTAATCTGAATTCGTGTTATAGAGTTTTGTGTTCTCCTTGAGGGGCAAAAGTGGCTCCGGATAACAGGGGAGCGACCAGAATCCACGGTGGTTTTCTTGAGAACTACTGCATAGAGCTATTTTTCTTCTCCTCAATATCTTTGCAAAACATTTTACTGTAATTTTTCTACTTACAAAGTAAGCTTTCACTGTAAAATGAATATTCATATGATTGCATAGGGTTGAATGACATAGAAATTGCACATAATCTCATTGGAGACCAATCTTGCTGTAAAACTGTGTTGTTGAAGTGTTCAGTGTAATCATAAAAGAATCACTATTCTCTGAAGAGACATCTAATGGAATAAATGGAGCTCACTGGCTCAACTTATTTTATCTCCTTATTTTAGATAGGCATTTTCCAAAAACAAACTCTATCAAAGAATGTAAGCCTGTTTCTTCAGAGCCTTCCACGCTTAACTTGAAAGCTGTCAACCCAGGAGGCTGAAACAGAGCAAGATTATGAAACCTGAGTGAATAGCTCATTCTTTGCGCCCATGCGCTTGCTGCATGCTGCCCCGTGGTACGAGCCTGGGAGGTATGCACTATGATAGCTAATGAAGCACTTCCTTTATGTCGCACTGACCAGAACTCTTATTTGAAGCCTGTATATTATGCCACGGAAATCTCACAATATCAGCCTTTGTTCTGGCTCGCAGTGGCTGTTTCTTGTCTTTTTCTGTGGCTAAGTCTCATGCATCAAACTTGATAGACCCGTTACTAATAAGTGTGGCTGGCATTAAGCTAAATGCTGCTGTTTGTAAAGTTGTTTTTGCTTGTTTGTTTTGTTTTGTTTTTGCCTCTCCCCTTTTTATTATAGGATCCTCAAGGCCAAGATTTTATCATTTTGAACCACTTGGAGATAAAAAGCTTGGAGGTAAAAGCCACTGAGTCTCCTGTAAATCCCTCCTATATGTTGAGTATAGTGATAATAATTAATATTGTAAGAACAAAAAACAAGAACAAAATTCATCCAGAATGAAGAGAATGGTATCAAATGAATTGATATTAGCTGCCTAATTCTAAATGTAACTGAGAAGTATCAAAAGAGGTCCACTTGTCATATTTTAACATATTATTCTCATACTGTGTTATCTGATGAGAAATTTTCCATCCTTTAACTACTATTAAATAGGCATGTCCCAATGCCAGCTTTGATAAGGTGGGCCTAAAAAATAATCAAGAGAGATGGCCAAAGCTTTCTATAAACATGTGTTTCAGTTAACCTAAACACAAACAAGAAAAGTTAAAATGTTCCTCAGAGCCTATAAATTTCAAAAAGAAAATATTATGAACTCCCTCCCCAAACTTAAGTTGTATCAAATCCTACATTCTTGTTTCTTATAATGTAAAAATGACAGAAACACCCATCTCTTGGGGTGGTGTTAAGTATTAAGTGAGATAACACAGACTAAGGTTTATTGCCTGATATGGGGTAGGTGTTGTAGTCACCATCATCATTATAATTCTGGAGTAGATTTAGTAGGAAACCTGAAGACTAAGATCCTTCAAATACTGGCTCCTTTATTACGAGTTACCTAATTTCTTTTTTAATATAGTTGTGTGTGTGTGTGTGTGTGTTTTATATATTTCAGAGAGGAAGGGAGAGGGAGAGATAGAAACATCAATAATGAGAGAGAATCATTGACTGGCTGCTTCTCCATGCCCCACACTGGGGATCAAGCCCACAACCTGGGCATGTGCCCTGACCTTGAGTCCAACCATGACCTCCTGATTCATAGGTCGCTGCTCAACCACTGAGTCATGCTGGCTGGGTGACTCAACTAATTTTTAATAAACATGTTTTTCTTTTCTGATTCTTAAGTTTTGTATTTGTATCTTAACTTCCTGATATGATTGTCCAAAGCACTAGTAAAGTTAATATGTAAAAATACTTTGAACAGTAAATAACTACAGATATACAAGTTACTTCCTCAAATGAAAAAAAATGAAGTAATTAAAACACATAACTTTGTGGTCCCTAGTATCTCTACATTTCTACCATCTTAATATTTTTTCTGATCTTCTGATCTCCCAATTTTAGTGAGAGTATCAAAAATTTCTAGTCAACAGAATATAATGCCAGAAAAGTAAACCTCACAATGCCAGCAGAGATCAAATTCTGTCCTCTCCTTTGCTAAAATGTATGCACCAAATTTGTTAAACTCTTCAAGTACACATGCATGTCCCTACATAGAGTTTATTTTGTTTTCCTCCTTTTTCTTTATATTTTTAGATTTAAAATGTTTTTTATCAAATTTTCTAATCTTTGCTTAAGGAAAATAGATTTTGTGAATAAAGCTATAACCTGAATTAGCTTCAGATTTTTATTTCATCTTAGAAAACATGTAATGGCCTTATAACACAATATTATTAGTATAATCAGAATAATAATAACATTAATGCATTTTGTCAGAACTGTAGTGTTTCCAATAGTTGCTAAATCACTTCTCCCTACCAACTACATACTAAGATATTTTTAGAGTATTCTTTTAAAAAACTATTGAATTCTAACAAATCATTCTGAGATGTATTTCTGTCCCTCACCCGTTTCTCACCCAATACTTGTAGTGTTTATTGTCTTTAGGAGCAAAATTTTAGTTTTGGAGTGGAAATTGTTTGGAGTGGGAATTGAAAACTACAAATATGATTTCTGCCAATCTTTTAAAGGTTGTATGTAGATCTTAATTTCTAAAGTATTTCACTATCTCACCGAAAAAGGTATCTAGGCAAATGTCTATTTTATACTTGACAAGAATATCTGAAGAAAATGATTAACCAAAGTAAAGGCAAATTCCATGTGAGATTGTCATGCTATCTTGTCAATAGTTTTGGCAATTTATGGCTGAATTCCAAATTCTCATCTTGATTAGATGCTTCTCAGGATAGGTACTATTTTTCCCCTCTATTTGGCATGCCGGCCCTGCTGCACCCCCAATCAGTTCTAAAATGGCCCAGTGATCCAGAAACATTCTGTGCTTAGGCACACGGTGCAAAAGGAATGCCCAACCACATATTTGCACTTATATAGAATTTCACTTCTTATAATTTTTTAAATAAAAGATTTAGTTTTCTATACTTTTTCCTACTGCCACTAAAAATTTTAAGACTTGCCATCGAAAGTCTAGAATTATCATATATTAAAAGCAATCCGACAATAACAGAAATTGGGTAATTAGAGTATGGTCAATAAATTCGGTGATGAGGTTAAAAACTCATGAGACACAGAGCAGAAGCCCACAAATGAGCCAAGAACTCTGAGTCCCGATAGTCAGCCATAGGCCCTACCTCTCCCACCACATACCTCCAATCTATCACAAACCCAGGTGACACCTCTCCCAACGGCTCCTTCTCTGCAGTCCCTTCCCAAAGCCCCTGTGTTAGGACACCATGATTTTTCACTGCATCTACTGCACCTGCCTTCAAGTTAGCCTCACACCTCTAGGCTCTTTCCACAGCCTTTCCTTCCTTTCTTCCGTCTTTCACTCCAACTTCTCTCTGAATAATGATCCACACCCTGCCACCAGATTGAAGTGCAGCTCAGACTGTGTCCCTCCCTCCCCTGCTCCATGTGTCTCACTGTGGCTCATCACGTTATCTTGTCTGAAACCATTAGCTGACGTGGATTGGCTTTTTCAGATTGAGAGGAAAAGACAACAGGGAAACAATGACGAATACAGTTACTAAAAGGTTTTGTGTAAAAATACTTGGGGAAGAAGGAGAAAGGAAATTGTTTAAGCAGCTGAAAATTCCCCCGAGAAATGCAGTAACAGTCAGTATTCAACAGCAGCTTTTCCCCTGCCTCCTACCCAGTTCTCCCCAGCTGATTACTACTCATCCTTCAGTCTCAGCTCATCTATCACTCTTCCAGACAAGCCTTTCCCTCAGGCCCCTCCTACTCATGCTTTCAGTACCCAGAACATGCATAGAACAACTACCACATCATAAATTCACAGCTGTGTAATAAGTTGTTTATTGTCTGTCATAACTGTAAGCCTGACCAGGGCTGGGACAAGTCTGTTTTCTCCATTAGATTACGTCTCTTACACATATCAGACCTTGGATGAATTTTGAAAATAATAAATGAATTCAATGATTAAATAATTGATTTCCTAGTCTGGCAGCAGTTCTGGTAAGTCAGCAGCATCTCTGATAGCTTCCTCCTCAGTAGTAGGCATATGTTTTTCCTGCTTTTGCAGCGCATATAATGGTGATTCAAGTTCCTGAAGTAATTGAGCACCCAGGCCCACTCAGGAAAGAGCACGCCTGGGAGGCATCCAGCCCATGTTTGCATTTTGGGTTCTGATGCCTCGCACGTGGCCTGGCCCGAGTAGTAGCATCGACGGGTACAGGTCAGCGACCTCTACCCCAAAACCCCTCAGAAGGAAACTTCAGGAAGCAGACATCTCGAGGGGGTCCTCAGACGAGGGAACGAACTGCGAAGACACCTGGCCTGGGTCTCCTACAGTGGTTCTCAAATTCTGCTGCACTTTCAAGCCACACCCAATGCCAATCACCAAACTCTCTGGACCCAGACATCAGCATTTGCTGTAAGTCTCCGGGCATTCGTGTGCAGTCAAGTCTGAGATCCTGCGCCCTAGGACCTAGCCAGCAGCGCTCTAGCTCCAGGAGAATGGGCGTCGCCAGGGAGAGTCTTACAAGGGAAGAATACAAACCTCCCAGACCACCTGCATTGGAATTTGCATATTAAAACAAATCTCATCCAGCCCAGTGACGCTCATCCAGTGGCTGAGTGTCAACCTATGAACCAGGAGGTCAAGGTTCAATTCCTGGTCAGAGCACATGCCTGGGTTGCAGGCTCCATCCCCAGTAGGGGGTATGCAGGAGGCAGCAGATCTATGATTCTCATCATTGAAGTTTCTATCTCTTTCTACCTCCTCTCCCTTCCTCCTTAAAATAAAAATGTATTTTTAAAAATAAATCTCTGGGTGATTCCTATGCATATTGAGGTTTGAGAAACACATGTCCCAAATATCTTTTTAGAAAAGAGCCACACTTACACTGCTACCTTTCTCCTCTCTCCCTTTGCCATGTCCCCTCCCTCATCATGCTCCAGCCACCCAGAACTAGTTTCTGGATATGCTACTCACTTTCTTTTTAGTAAACTGCTTTTTAAAAAACATTACAAAATACTTTAAACATTCAGAAAGTTCAGAGAAAAAATATAATGGAAATCCTTGTATTTACCATAAATATGTAACAAAAATTAAACCTTAATTCGAGTCCTCTATTATTTAAGAACATATCCTACAAATAATAAAACTAAAATGACCTGTTCATGCCTACACAGTTTTATTACATACTATTCCTCTCCAAATGTGCACACATAGTTCATCAAAAATAATATGTAGAAAGGTGGTACATACATACAGAAAAGCTGATAGGTGTTTAATTTTTAATATGAGTTATAAAGGTTACTTCATTGATAGCTAATTAGCAATCAAACATTATTGGCTGATACTATCAAAATTTAAATGTGTCAATGTTCTGTGGGTATTGATGATTATTGCATTAATAGACCAACATTGTGTAAATTCAAGTAACAAGGTTTTAGTTTGATATTCCTATTACTAATTCTGTGTTTAACTGATTCCTTAAAAAAATACTGCTTTTCTATAAAAGTAAGTCATTTCCTCCAATGTACCAAATAAAAAGAAGAGCTACCATGGAAGGGGATGTAGTAAAGCAAAGAGCAACTCTACCCCATGATCAAACCACAGACTTCATCTTAGGCAAATCAATTTTAAAAACAGATATGGAACTAGATTCCATTAAAATTTCTGTCCCTATATACAGGGTGGGCAAAAGTAGATTAATAATAGTAATAATAGTAATAATAATAATAGTAACAACTAATACAATAATTAATTAATAATAATATAAGAATAAATTCTGCTATGTGTACTCACAACTGTAAACCTACTGTGTCCACCCCTGTATGTCTGGGAAATATGTATGTGCTTCCAGAGGTATGTGTATGCAAATTGCAGACAATAGTTTAGAAGAATGAGTATTAGATTAAAAATCTAAAAGTTAGTTCTTTGTCTTGGCTCACTCTAAGTGCCTTTTGATTATGCAAATCACTTAACCCACTAAATCTTTATTCTATCTTTACAAAGTAGGGGAGTTGGTCTAAGGCCATATGGTCCAATGAGTTTTCAAATTAATATTCCCCATAAATTTTTCTTGGAAATGTGTATATGTGAGCACACAAGTTTGGAAAATGCTATAAACTGTCTGTCTTTTTATGGAAAATACAGTACACGTTGGTAGAGTAGATTCATGGAGAATTCTTGCAGGAGAAAAATGCATTGAACTTCATTTTGCCCATTGATTTCTATGACTATAAAAAAATTTGACTATAAAAAATGTGGGGGGGGGTGTTATAGAATGCACTTCAAGATTCTCTGGACAGGAGTTATCTGTGATTCTTTCTAGCTCTACAACTTCATGATTAAACAAGAAACATGTAGCCAGATCCAAGTCATAATTTCGGTCACCAATCTGATTAAGTGATTTATCTCTTCAATAGGGCTTAAGCTGATTTTAAGATAGCTGAAACAGCTTTAGAAATAACTAAAAGAATGTATATCATGATGCTTTGCTGTAAGATTCTATGATTTCACTTCTTTTCTATTTCTACAAAGTGCTTCTGCAAAAGGAATAAAATCATATATGCCTCCATCTATATTTTGCCATCACTGGATGGGAAAGAGGATTATCCTCATCTTCAATTTTAAATTGTTCTTAATCATCTCAAGCAGATCATGCAAAACCTCAGACTGAGTTGGTCTCTCTCTACTGAATGGGCAGGATAATTGCCTGATTCTCAGACCAGGTTCTGGAGTCTCAAAGGTGAAGATATGTATCGCTTGTCTCTAATCTCAGCACCTGCTTGGCACATAGTAGGCACCATAAATATTTTCTAAATGAATATAAATGGGCCTGCCTATTCACATGTATTTCTAAAACAATCCAGAGACCTGTCTTTGAAAACAATGGGAAGGATAAAAATAAAGGATAACACATTGCTAGACTGACTCCGTAAGCTCCAGCATTTCCATGTGATCCTTGAAAACCCAAATGTATTACATCCCTGAATTTTCTTTGTCTACTTTGGCAGGAGTATTCTCAGAGTTCTTTTGGAGATTAGTTTAATATGACCTTCCATTCCTGAAACCACAAAGGCCTATTTCAATCAACCTGTTCTTTTCCAGATGTGTTTTCTACCACATCCTTTAACATGGCTTAAACATTTAATTCCTCTGCTGTTTAATGTATTATCTTTTCTTAGACTAGTGAATTATGTTATGTGTGTGAGCTACACAGTAAAGTTTCTGTGGTGTAATTTCATTGGGATATCTTATAGAAACGAGGAAGCACAGAGAATGGAAATGTAATTGTAGGGTCAAAGCAGTTAAATTTGCTTACCTCATTTAGTGTTTTATAGAGTTTTTGCAACAATTTTCAACTCAGATGGAAGTGTCTTCTAATATAGTTTGTAATGTTCTTCAGGATAATGAGTTCCTAAATAAAAAAAAATTTTAAAGCTATTGAGATCCTTGTAATACAATTATTTTTCTTGCCCTTCAGTGTTTTGTCCTATTACTCATAAGAATGGTTATTGAACATAACTGACTTAAGAAGGCCTAAATTAAAGTAATTTCTGGAGGAGGGTGGGGAGGACAGGAAGAGATCAACCAAAGAATACATATGCATATATATTCATAGCCCAGGGACATAGATAATAATGTGATGAAGGCCTAGGAGTGGTGGGGGCAGGGTGGGGGAAAGAAGTCAAATGGGGAAGGGACTGGGGACCCATGTAATAGGGTCCACACTAAAAAAAGTCATAGAACAATAAAAAGAAAATATGTTTTTTTCTTCCAGTGTTTCTACTGCTAATTTTTGCCAGCCCTAGAGTACAAAAATAAATCTTTTTTATAGGTGGAGACTCATTTCTTGACTTTTAATATAGCTGGTCAACTATAACTAAATTTAATGGAAGGGAAAATATTGAAAAATAATATAAAATTTTTATATTTTATAAATTATGGTGATAAAGTATAAAAAGAGAAGAATTATTTCACTGAAATTTAATAATTATAATTGTCCTTTCATTCAATACCTTGCAACATTTTTCTGGAACCCCAAAAGACATTTTTTAAATAAATTTTATTGTAAAAAAATATGAGGTACTTCATATGACTCAACTAAAACTTAATCAATAATACCAAACCAAAGAAACTAGATTGTGCTGGTTACTGGCTTTCTTGTTGTTTATCAATATGTTGTCATAGAAATATTTCACATTTCTATGCTTTGATGGGGAGTTTCTTAAGATACGATCTCAACTAAAACTGTAATATTGCTAAATGCATATGAAAGCTGATCAGTAAAGACAGAGTGTCTTAAACTCCCATTACAGCTTTTATATCAAACTTCTTTTTTCAGAAGTGATAATATGTATGCATATTTTAACAATTATATTATTGTTCTTAAGGCAAATATTTGACACTATTTATTAAGCACCTATTATATGCCAGGTAAGGACAATAAAAAGAATTAACTCGAGTTCAACAGAAAGTTTTTTCTTGAAGACATAAACAAGACACATTAACTTTAAAAATATATATATGTTGGCAGTTGCTGTAAGGCAATTCAATATTTCTAATGGAACTGGAGTAAAAGGGTGGGGAGGGGAGGAGTAAACATATTAATTAAGCAATTCGCAACCATTTCACAAAAATAACCCCTTGGGGGCATCTAAGTAAATGCCTGAAAGTCCCTTCTTTAACTTTGCCAAATATTTATTTTATATTTCTTATAAATTTTTTAATTTCTTTTAAAAATTCCTTTATGTTATCCATCGTCTTCATACCTACTTCTATATTGCAGACCCCACATCTCACCTTTTATTTTCCCTCTGGTACTAATTTGTTAGTTCAGTTTAATATTGGATGCTTGGCTTACAAAAATGGATGAAATATACACAGAAAGACAAATATAAGTCAATGTGTAAATGTTAAAAATGGCCAATATATTTGAGTACAGAAGAATATGGAAACATATCATAGACTTAGCTAATCTAGTGTGGTAAGGGGTGAAGTGAGGGTAAGGAGAGGATTGTTAAGTTTAACATGAATAACTAATAACAAAAGCAACAACAAACATATTGAACTCTTACTATGTGATAAGCACTATGAATGCATATATGTAAACACTTAATAGTTTAGGAGGGTGGGGAGGACAGGAAGAGATCAACCAAAGAATATAAATGCATATATATGCATAGCCCAGGGACATAGACAATAATGTGATGAAGGCCTAGGAGGGATGGGGGCAGGGTGGGGGGAAGAAGTCAAAGGGGGAAGGGACGGGGGACACATGTAATAGGGTCCACACTAAAAAAAGTCATAGAACAATAACCTCTCCCCTCCTCTCTGTAAAAAATCAATAAAAAATATATTTAAAAAAATAGTTTAGGACCTAATGTTAGCACTTAATATTAGCATTTTATATTTTAGGTGTTATTTTAGATTAATTTATGTTGAAGTTTGGGATGCTTGAGAAAATGTTAAGAGGTGTTAACATGAATACAATCTTGAAAATAAACAAATTTCATCCGGAAGACAAAAAAGGAAGGGAGATTCCAAGAAAGAAAACTACCAGTGAAAGATATGAGTGTTTTAGAAAAATGGCAAGTATTTCAAAATGATAAAGTGTCTATAGAGGCAGGTGCTAGGAGAAGAAATTAGCAAGAGAAGAGAAGTTAGATACATGAAGGTGGGGATTAAGGTAAGAGTACAGATAGAAGCTAAACATGGAAAGTTCTGAGTCAAGCTAACAGACAGATAAAGTCCGTTATACTAGTATTTTCCAACCTCAACAAATCAGCCTTTTTAATGCATGATCTGTGTCTGTTTCTACTCCCAGCAAAGGCAAACCCTCAACCTTTTATCATGTTCAGAGCAATAGGCTATAACCACCTTTCTTATGAAGACAGAGAACAAGAGATGGAGAGAAGGATTTCCTTGTGGTCTGAAGAGTATCAGTCAGAGAGTGATCACAGGTTGTGCTATGTCACTGGCAGAGGCGCCCATTTTTTTTCTTTAATAAATTTAGTAAATGTGGCTTGTGATAGAAGTGTCCACCTAAGCAAGAGAGCTCCTCTTACCCAAGTCTGTATGAAAATCATTTCATATAATGCTGAGGGCCTTAACTTTTGTTTGTAAAGCCATAGAAATACCAATATTTAATTAATAATAGCTATTTAGAAGGTTACAGAAATATTTTCAGTTGTTTACCATAAGTCCTGAATTGATAATACTATTATTCCCCAATTCAAGTTTTTGATGCAAGGCAATGCCTTCATTATATCATCAGCTTTCTGACAGATACTGTGAAAATTCCCTCATCCTTTAGTTGAAATAATCATATGCAATAAAAGTAGTTGATTCATCACAAGATTTTAAGGAATTGTATGTCACAGGTATTTAATGTATGCTTTTTGTTAAGCTAAAATGATGTTTTTATATATAACTTAACTCAAGAAGAAAGAACTGCTCCAGACTTCTTTACTCTGGGATACATAGAGTGTCTACTTCAGGAAATGTAGGATTGTTTTAACAATATGCAGCATTCTAGAGAATCTTGCCAAGTTATGACAGAAAGCATGATTGATGAATAAAATATGGAAGATGGAAAGAAGCCTAAACCTGGGATATAATATTCCAGAGTGATTAGGGCCAATTACTAAGATGTTGACCCCACTGGAAGCATGACCTATCTTAATGTTGCCTTTCATTATCAAAAGGCAGTATGGACTGAGTGGCTCCTACAGTAAAAGACCCAGGAGAACAGAGGGCTCTGGTATTTCCTTAGTTTGCACGAAACTTCAATGCAGACGCAGAATGACATGTTGGTGATTCATGGATGAACCAGCCATATTCTGTAAATGAGACATCTGGAAGGTGATTTCAAGTTGCACCTCAAACATGATCTTGTAAAACTTTACAGCTAAATATGGTTTTTTAAAAAGTGCCTCAGTTGATTTTAGTTTAAAGGGTGAAATTTTTGCTATGGCTTTTTAAAGCGTTCCAAATATTTCATCATATTAAAATAGTTTTGTAAGATTGAGATTTATAAACATTTTACATTGCAACTGATTAAAAGAAAACAAATTCTTGAATTCTTGGTCTATTTTTAATGCTTGGGCATTAATAGGAGAATAATTTCAGACCACGAAATTCCATGGGTATGTAGAATTTATGGTGGTCTGCGATTATTGCTGAAACAAAGATTAATGACCAATATGAGAAAACCATTACATCTGACAAGCTGACCATGGATCCTATAAATAGCATATCCTTTACAAGTTTTCCAAAACTATTTTTGACTTTATAATAGACAAGATTTCCAAGATACCATAAAAAATGTTTTCTTAATCCCCTCTCCTATTTTCTTCAACATACTTTGGAAACCAATGCATACATTTAATGACTATAAGTGTACTATTTTGCTTGGCTTGTATCCTAATGTGCCTTTAAAGAATTAATCAACTTAAAGTTCCTAAAATGATTAATTTTTAATATGTTTCATAAAGTCTGTAGCATTTTATTCACCATAAAGTATAGACACATTGGATTCCAAATTGCTTAATTACTATTCATAATAGAATAATAATTCTAAAGTTGCTTTTAACCTCATAGACAAACAAAAGAATCAGGCAAATACACAGTCTTTTTTTTATTTAAATACGATATAATTTGCCCTAGCTGGTTTGGCTCAGTGGATAGAGAGTCGACCTGGGGACTGAAGGGTCCTGGGTTTGATTCTGGTCAAGGGCACAAGCCTGGGTTGCAGGCTCAATCCCCAGTAGGGGGCGTGCAGGACACAGCGGATCAATGATTCTCTCTCATCATTGATGTTTCTCTCTCTCTCTCCCTCTCCCTTCCTCTCTGAAATCAGTAAAATTTATATATTAAATATAATATAATTTATCTTAGCATAAATGGTCCAGCCAGATGTAGAATATTAAGCTCCAGATCCCAAATCGAATGCCTTGTCATCATTAGTCTTTTCATCTAGCTAAATGTTCTCTATCTATGGTACAATTGGAACTGACAAAGTATATTAAACAGATGAAGTCCACAGAAACAATTTACAATAGATGGAGGTTTTCAGAGCAGAAAATAAGGGGAAGCCTTGTCTGTAAAATTCACTACAATCTAATCCTGAGAATGCTGGAAGCCACTCTGGGCCCCACTTTGGGGCAGGAAAGAAAGAGCGACCACTGGCAGGCAAGGTGACCCAAAGTGAAACCTAAACTTTCTTCCATCACATTCACGAAGTTGAAGCTTCCTCAGTCCTTTCCTTTCTTTTGCAGACATCTCCCTATTACCCTTCAATCAAATGTTTTTCTCCGATTTAAACAGGATGCCCATGACGTTTTGTTCATATTATAAATGGGCATTTATTAAAGCATTAGTTCTTCTGCGAACTAATTTATATTGTTTCTAAATGTTGCAGTTTCAATTTAGTTCCATATGCATTTATTCATAGTGACTGAAATGATATTATCAAGTGCCATTCACTGTCCTGGCACTGGGGATACCAGAGTGAACAAAACAGAAGCTTAAAATCCCAGCCTTGGTGAACCTGACTGCAGTACCGCACAATTCCAATGGGGGTGCTATTAAACTCGCAGTCCATGTCAACAGCGCCCCCTGAAGTTGGAAGTGTACAGACTGTGCGGCCCTTACATGGTGAATGCTCCTGGATATTCCAAACTCTTTAATTAAGCAGGATTACTAAACAAATTGATGTTGAAGCGTATTGTCCAAGTGAATTTCCCAAAAGAAATAAAGCTTACCACAAAAGGTGCCAAAATATTTTTAATTTTAATGGACAGATTTTTCAAATGGATTGTACACTTTTATGCCTTGTTAAACAGAATACACTGATCAGACTTAACTTATTCCTAATGACTCCATTTCATCATCGTGAACATAGGCTATTAGACTGCGCTTAAACTTTGTGATTATTCTCAGGGACATGAATCTGTGCAATCACTGAGCAGCCCCAACTGCTACACTTTTCAGTTCTTTTGTCTGCTTTTTGTAATCTCCTCCTTCACACAGTCTGCTCTCAGATCCTCCCATCTCTGCACCTATTACTAAATTTCATTTTCTCATGCTGAATACTGTATTTAATCTACTATGTAGAGATTAGCCGCATAATCAAATTTGCTCCAAACAATTATACTATATATATAATACATATGTGTGTATTACATATATATGACTATATTTATCTATCTATCTATCTATCTATCTATCTATCTATCTATCTATACAGTAGAGAGATAGATACTTTTAAATTCGAATATTAAGATCATTAGAAAATACATGAAAATCACTGATAAAAATTGTTCCATTTGGCTGCTCCAAGACCTTAGTTTGACTTCTAGATTTTAAATTGTTTCATTTGTCACTTGAGAGACCAATGTATTAAGGTAGTTCATATTTGCACAAATGTGGGTGTATATTCCTGTGTGTGAAAGAGAAAAATAGAGAGACAATGATAGAGGAGACTGAAATTGATTAATTTATGTGAATATATACAATTTATGTATCTATTATACATGGGTTGCAGATGATATAAAATAATAAATAAAATGTTTGTTTTTGTCACTCTAAGTTTATCTGTTGACAACTGCATTTGTTGTTGGTCTAAATAATCTTTTTCTGAAGTTAGGAAAATTTGCAAAACAATCACAATTATACAAAGTACTACTTTAGGAAAGACTATAGTTAAATTTTCTCTAACTCTAAACTTTAAAAAATTGCTTTCCTGCTTTCATTCATTTTTAATTGACTATACTTAAAAATAAATGGTCACTAAACACCAATCATATAGAAGGTACTATTATCATTAGAACAAGCAACATGAGTCTCTTCCCCTTTAATTTATAACACTGTTGCCATGTAGAGCTTATCCACATGCAAGGCTGGTGGATAAATAAATTCATATAATTTATTGTATTAACAGAAAAATGAAAAATTACATAAATTTCATAATTTGTGTAATTATAATAAGTGCAGAAACATTTGCCAAATATATATTGAATAAAACTGTCTTCATTATTAGATTATATAATCTTCTTGGTAGAAAATTCTATGAAATCCATTTAAAAAGCTATTAGAACTAATAGGTGATTTAATCATTTTTCAAATTACAACATCCAACATACAAAAATCAACTGTGTTTTTTTATATTTGCAACAAATAATTGAAACTAAAAAGAACATTAAAACATAAAATATTTATATTAAATTAAACTAGAAAATGTAAGACTTAAAAACTAAAAACTGTAAAACATTGCTGAATATTTTTAAAGACTTAAAAAATCTATAAAGATATCACAAGTTTATTAATTGGGAGATCAATAATGTTAAGAGGTATATTTTCCTCAAATTGATCTATAGATTCAACTCAATCCCAATCAAAATTTCAGACTTTCTTCTGAAGAAATTCATAAACTGCTTCTAAAATGTATATGAAAATTCAGAGGACTTAGAATTGCCAACACAAGCTTTAAAAAGACTCATTATAAAATTATAATAGTAAAGACAACATGGTATTGTTGAAAATATAAATTTATCAAACAATGGAACAGAATAGAGAATTCAGAAAGAGACCCACACATACACAGTTGATTTAATGTAAACAAAAATACAAAATCAATTCAGTAGTTAAAGGATTATTTTTTCAACAATCCTTAGTTACTAAAAAATTTATATCTATATGCAAAAAAAGTCTTGGCCCTTACCTTACACTATATACAATAATTGTATTTAAATAAATTGTAGAGCTAAATATAAGAGCTAAAGTTGTAAAACTTTTGAAAAGAAAGATAGGAAAATATTTTTGTGACCTTAAATAAATATTTATTAGACAAGAAAGAAAAATACCAAAACAAATAAGAAAAAATGAGCATCAAAATTAAAAACATTTACCTCATCAAAAGACACTCTTAAGAAAATAAAAGGAAAGCCATAGGTTGGGAGAAAATATTTTCAAAATATATATTAATAAAGGACTTATACTCAGAATATATTAAAAATCTTACAACTCAATATTAAGAAAATTAAAAATTCAAGTAAAAAATAGGCAAAAGATTTTAATGACACTCCACCAAAGAATATGCAAGGTAGGGCAAAAGTAGGTTTATAGTTGTTGGTATGAAAAATAATACAATCCTATATAATAAAAGCCTAATATGCTAAGTGGCCGGTCGTCTGGTCGGCTGTTCAACCAATCAAAGCGTAATATCCTGTGCTAAGGCCTCTCAACCGCTATAACGTGCACTGACCACCAGGGGGCAGACAGTCGACCTGTTGACCAGTCACTATGATGTGCACTGATCACCAAGGGGCAGACGCTCCTACCATAGGTTAGCTTGCTGTTGGGCTCTGGCCGATCGGGACTGAGCAAGATGGGCTGGACATGCCCTGGAGCCCTCCCGTGGTCCCTCCCTGGCTGGCCAACCTCCCATGTCCCTCCCTGGCCCCGATCGTGCATCCGTGGGGTCCCTCAGCCCGGCCTGTGCCCTCTCACAATCGAGGACACATCAGGGGATGTCGGAAAGCCAGTTTTGGCCCGATCCCACAGGCCAGGCTGAGGGACCCCACGGGTGCACGAATTCGTGCACCGGGCCTCTAGTAATAAATAATAACACAAGAATCAACTCCGAGTTTCACATACAACTGCAAACCAACTTTTGTCCAAGCCTGGACATAAGTGTCAAATAAGTACATGAAAAGATTCTCAATATCTTTAGGAATATGAAAATTAAAATTACAGTTACCACTACATACCCATGAGAATGACTAAAATTTACACATTTGACTATATCAAGTATTTTGAAGATACAGAACAACTGGTCCTCTCAGGTACTTTGCAAAATAATTCAGCCACAATGAGGAACGGTTTGGCAGCTTTATAAAATATAATTCAATATGCACTTAATATATGACTTGCAAAGCACTTATCTAAGAGAAAGAAAACATATTCTCTCACAAAGACTTGTACATGAATGTACCAGCTCTACCAAAAACTGGAAACAATCCAAAGGTCTAACAACTCGTGAACAGATAAGCAAATTGCAGCACATCCATACAATGGGAAACTACTCAGTGATAGAAAGGATGAACTACTGCCAGGCACACTAATCTGGGCCAGCGCTTTTAACCTTTTTCAGCTCATGGCACACATAGACTATTAAAGTCCTGTGGCACACCAAAAATACATTTTTGCCAATCTGACAAAAATATGTAAATTTTTTATTCATTCACACCAGACAGCTATTGTGTTGGCTATTGTCATTTTTGTATATGACAATCTAAGGAAAAAGAGGTCAGTGCCCCTGACGAAATAGTCAGGTATTGCATTATTTTAAACACTCTTGCGGCACACCAGTTGAAAATCACTGATCTGGATGAATGTCAAAACATTATCCTGAACAAAAGAAGTCAGAGCCAAAAGCAATATAGTGTATGACTTTACTTACATAAAATTCTAAAAAAGTAAAACTATAGTGACAGAAAGATCAATAGCTGCCCGAGCTAGGGATTGAGAGGAAGGAATAACAGTAAAAGGGAACTTACTGGTTGGTGAAAGATAGTTTATAGTATGGTTTTGGTGGTGGTGACAAGACTTGGTGACTTTTATTGGGTATAAATTATAATTCAATTAATTTAATAGCAATAATCAGAATTAATAATTAATTAGCTTGTCAAGTTGTCCATTTGATAACATAGTAATGTGGACTATCAGTTCCATGTTTCTCAAAGAGAAGTGTGATAGTTCTAAACAGGTCAGATCCTGCACCTATTATATAAAAACCAATAGCAGATTTTGCTACATCCTTCGAGGGCAGTCTGAACTACCGTCCTGGTTCTCATCTGTGATCAGTGTCTATCCTGTTTGTAGATTGCAATTTGAACAAATCCCTAAATGAGTGATTGTCATGTCCAAGGCTTCATTAACTTATCTTGTCTTAGCCTCATTACTAAGCACAGGAATAATTAGTAGAGTACTTCAAACCTAACAAGCATTTTGGTGATAACAGAAATTGATGAACTTACTGCATGCTTTTTCATCCAACTTGTAGAAGAAAAATGTGGCACAACCAAAGCCTGTGGTTTGTCCAGACAGCGTTTTATCTAGTTTATCCAGTTCAGGGATTGGAGTGTTGAGTGGGATTTTCTGTTTAGTATCAGACTTCAATCACCTGACTTGCATCACATCTAGAGAGATTCATGAAACCTGCAATTTCATTTTTAAAAAGTCATTTGCTAAAGAGGATTGAAATTTTGCTGTTTAGTAGAATGCACAGCTCTAAGTAGAATAGTTTAAGCTTAAATCTATTTTAATTACAGCAATACTTTACTAAGGTGGTAGTGAAATGCTTAACTGAGACCGTGGAAATGACTATGGTGCCTTTTGACCAGATCTCTAATTGCTTTGTTCCTGCACTGCCTATGTATTCACTTACTTCTGATATCTGTGTTTCTCAATATCCCAGACGTGCATTCCATTACAACTTCTTTTTATCAGTTCTGATGTATTAAGTATGAACACATTCTCTGAATCTGTGTTTACCTGAAACTCAAAGTCCTCCACAACTATGTTTATAAAGCTCTATTCATTCCTATTGGATGTTGCCCACATTTCTGTTAACTGTGTCCTCTAGAGTTTGTCTTACTGTTCTACATAGTTAGTGAGAAACTCCAATTAAGTACTGAATATGAAGAAGCTTGTTCTTAAGCCCTTCATTCCACTTTCATTGGAGCCACTCCTATAAACATATATTTTACCTATGACTCTAAGCTACATTAAAACAAAGCTTGGAAGTCTAATTCTGCTCTGTGATTGTAACCTACATCCTTAGAATTCCTCATTCCCTCCAGCTTCACCTTCTCCCCTCTCATGATGGAACCTTCTAGCTTTATGTAAACGTTATGAATGCCTCTCTGTGGAATCAGATTCTCCCGCCCTCCATGTAATATATGAAGTGTACTTCTTATGCTTTATTAGTCATGATGTACCCCTTGCTTAGCTCAGCATCACTGGGGTCTAAGGAGGGAGATGTTGTTTATTGTTCCTAGCTGCCATTGCCATTGGTGGTAAAATAAATCTCCTTTCCTCAAAATCAATTTTGTGAGCTACCAGAGGGCCAGGATCACACGTGTTACCTCTGTACAATATCTAATATGGTCGTAGTATCTTGGTGTGTTTGGGGCTCAAAAAGGTCTTGCTAACAGTGATGTGAATCTACACCTTCACCCATGGCTAGTTCTGATATCTTACTTCTTATTTTATTTATGTAATTGGAAGAGGTCAGGCTGAGAAGAATATATATAAAATGTTGGGTTGTAAAAATTTATTAAGCATATAATCAGAGTTATGCATATCAATAAACATAAATATCAATAATATACTTCAAAATGTTTCATATAATAATCCCTGTTATTTAATCACATTATATATAGCTTTTTGGTTTTGGGATGTTTGTTTTATGAGTAATCATACCCACTATCTCATTTAAATGTAACTACAACCCAGTTTGATAATTTTAGGGGACTATTGGGTCTTCCTGCAGCTATGTTCTTAGGGCTTACATTATGAACCAAATTATTGTTTAGACATAAAGTTTAATTTTGATATGTTGAAATTTGACCCTCTAAGCATTTTTGATAGCTTATCCATTTCTTTATAAACCAGTAAATGACATATATTAGGAGACTCAATTTGGGTCTAATATGTGTCTACCCTGGGATTTTGTGAATTTTTACTTTGTAGTAATTTTTATTGCCTTCAGCTTATATTAATTAGTATTTTAGTGTAAACATTATTAATGGCACATAGTATTTCAACTAATGCATATTCCAAGTTTATCTGGCAGTTATTTAACAGGCTATTTTGAAATTTTGCATGAAGTTATGTTTCATAAACAACTTTGAAAGCATTTATTCCATCTATTTACTATCATTTTATTTATGTAATTGGAAGATGTCAGGTCAATATTGAAGGGAACTTTGTAAATGGTCAAGTGCAGAACTTTAAAGATGGAGGGGTGAGGGTTAACAGGGTGAGAAATGATAGTGGGGAGTACCACACAAACATATGGAAAGGCAGTGGTTAAGAGCTTGCACTTTGAAGTCTGATACACTTCCCAGTGTGAGAACCTGGACAAGTCAGTTAAGCACCTCTGCCCAAGTTACCTTATCTATACAAGGACCATATTAATAGATCCTCGCTCCTAGGATTGTTATCAGGTTTAAATAGCAACCCTGTCCAGCCCTGAGAATAGAACCTGACAACTAGTGAGCACTCAATGCATATCCGTTATGACCCCCAAAGTTTTCGTAAGGAAAAGAGAGTCAGGAATCACAGTTCAAAATGGAGACAGAATGAAACCATGGCTTCCTTACTTTAGCAGAAGTTGAAATATACATAAGTATAGAAGGAAAGAAACAGATGAGAGGGATGCTGAGAGATAAATTATCCTTGAAATATCCTTTAGTTTGGATTAAGCAGTACACATTCATAGTTACAGAATCATCACAGAGATGCAGATTATAGCATCAGGAATATAGTCAACAATATTGTGATAACTGTGTAGAGGGCCAGGTGGGTATTTGAAGCAGCGAGAGAACTGCTCTGTGGAGTATGTGATTTTCTGGCCACTTTTCTGTGCATCTGGAACTAATGCAGAATGGTATTCAATGTGAACCATAATTGCAAAATAAAAAATAAATTAAGAATATATATATATATATATACACACACATACATGTCCCTTAGTTTGGCAGAATCATATTCAGAAATATTTTTCCCCCAGGATTCCCTTCTCCCTTTTATTTTCTTAGTCTCATCCCACCCTGTTAAACTGAGTAGTCCCATGCATATTGTGTCATGGGCAGAGACATGTTAGAAAAAAGCAAGGAAAGGAAGCCTTTTCTGGCTTTTGAAAAAGCCCCCAACTCTTTTTTTTATTTTTTCCTTTTTTAGTTCTAATCAGGCCTTAATGAATACAGAGCACAGATAAAAGGTTTTGGAGAAAATATTATTGGCAAAAGTTAGCTTCTGCTCTGAGGCTAGCACTGTCCTTGGAGGGTCCTCGTCACTCACTGGCTGAGTGACTAGAGAAGTTACCTAACCTAATTGAAGTTTTATAACTGGATCTATTTTTAAAAGTAGCAGAAATAGATCATTTTTTCCTTTTGTAATATATGGAAAAAGTATTTCTAAAATATCTGTGCAAGATATTTGATTCATCTTACCTAGAGATAGCAGAGCTGAGAATGATTCACGTGTTCACAGTCTACAGCACCAATATTTATTTAGAAGAAAGAGTAAAATTTTATTACTTTTCTCCAGGAATTTTAGCAAGAGAGAAGAGATAATTCATTAAATCCCTTCCATCATTATCATCATCATTATTATTACTGTTACTTATATGTATCGAGTTTCTAGTATTAAGTTTTACTTTAAATGCAAGTCAATGAAGATTCCAAAACTTGCAAAATGCTGTTGTTGATATTAAACAAATATATAGGCAGATATTTCTTCAGCAAAATGCATTTATTCATGAAAAAAATACAATTAAGGACATAGGGTATAAGGACAAACCACGGGCAAGTCCACAAAAACAAAGGAGAGGAACATTCTTTTGTGGCCTTGGAAGTAGCTATTATAAATAAAGAGTCCATCAGAAGAAACAAAGTTGGCAGTATAGTGACTTTTCCTTGGCTGAGCTACGACAGCCTCCCATTGGCTGAGCAATTACTGGACAAGGGGGAATCTTTTCTTCCTCCTGCTGAGGAAGTACAGTAATAGTACTGCTTGTCAGATATGCAAGGTACATATATACACCTGTTGGGGTCAGTAATGTGTGCTGAGTGACACTTGTGTGAGAGGTATCTTTTCTAGCCTCTCAGCTCCATTTTATTTTATTTTTTAAATATATTTTTGTTGATTTCAGAGAGGAAGGGAGAGGAAGAGAGAGATAGAAACATCAATGATGAGAGAGAATCATTGATCAGCTGCCTCCTGCACGCCTCACACTGGGGATCAAGTCCGCAACCTGGGTGTGTGCCCTGACCAGGAATTGAATCATGACCTCCTGGTTCATAGGATGACACTCAACCATTTTAAATTAGGTGTTGCTTATTATTTTTCAGACGGTATTAGTCTTCCCAGACTGCTGTAACAAAATACCATAGACTTGTAACTAAAACAACAGACATCTATTTCTCACAGCTATGGAGTCTGGGAATTCCAATATGAAGGTGCTGGATAATTTTGTTCTTGCTGAGCATCCTCTTCCTAGTGTGCAAATGACTAACTATGTATTCTATGTCCTCACATAGCAGAGAGGCAGCTCTGGTGTCCCTTTCTCTTTGTCTAAGAAGGCTACTAACCCCATCATTATGCCCATAAAGGGACCCATCGTCTGGCCCTATCTAAACTTGATTGTCTCCTAAAGGCCCAGTCTCCAAACACTACCACATTAGTGGACAGGGATTCAACATATGAATTTGGAAGGAGAGGCACAATTCAGTCCACAGCAAATGCCCAAATACTTACACATAAAATTTTAAAACAATAAGACACACACTCACACACACACACACACACACACCACCACCACCACCACCACCACAAGCATACTATATTTGGTGACTCCAAAATTAAATTCTGTAATAGTTTTTGGATTGAGAATAGATTTTTCTTGTATTTGAAAATCTTGATAGAACACACTCTTCCTTTCCTTATTAAAATATGAGTACTCATGTAAGATTGGAACAGTATGTCATCTGATTTACTGTATTTGGGGTCAAGTGGTGAAAAAACTATTCAGACAACCTGCCAGGTTCTGTTAGGTTACACCCAGAGCTTCATGCTTTAAGACAAACGCAGGCTGAAATTTTGACTCATAGGCATGTGTTCTGGCTCAAGGATATGCTCCATGTTTCTGGAAACACACACACACACACACACACACACACACGTACACACACTCACACACACACACAGCCAAGAAATACAGAAATGTCTTCAGAAAATGAAAGCAAAAACCAGAGAGTGAGTATCTTGTCCTTCCAATTTCCGCCGTCCCTTAGAGAAGCAACTAGGTATTTCCTTTGTGGTTTGCATTTCAAGAAATTTTCAAAAAATCAGCAGTAAGTTCCTTTTTGTATTATCTCATAATTCTATTTCTCTTACAAAATAGATGCATTAACCTTATGACACGAGCAGGTTGGCAGGTAAGCATAGAGGTCTTAGAAAAGGCATATGAGCATGCTTTCAAAATATGTTTAAATATAAATACGGGGAACAAAAGGTAGAACACTGGTCAATTCCAAATAAGGTTGCAAACAGCCCTCGTTTTTTTCAGCTTAATCTTCAATCCCTCAGTTGCCATCATGTTTCACTTGTTTTCCCTAAGCCTGAAAGATGTCATTATAGACCAACTGCTCAATTCCTCTTTGCACAGACGTGCCCCGTGTTCTAAATTACCCCTGCCTCTCCACCACAGTCCACACTGATCAAAATCCCTGTTCCTTCCAGTGTATGGATAGGAAGAAAACAATCTAATTAAACTAATGCTTAAATGTGATTTCCTAATAGCACCCCCTCCTTTTTACCTAATCTCTTAACTGTGTAGTGTTAGAAACAGAATTATAAATAAGACATGGCCGTGAACTCACAATAAGAGAGTCTGAGATGCTTCCTCTTAGAATGCAGGATGGTAACATATATTTACAACACCGGGATTCTGGCAGCAACATCCCTATGGGTTTCTAGGATTTAATAATTTCATCTTTCTATGTTTGTTTGGCTGTTTGTTTGTTT
>NW_005356870.1:6647797-6651701 GCF_000412655.1 Myotis brandtii | reverse complement strand
GGCAGGCTCCTATCAATCTTCAGTTTCTACTGAAAGGAATGTGGCGCTTCCACTGTGCAGCCTCCCAGGACTCGGACTCACAGGCTCCGGATTGGAGACTTCAACAAGGACTTCAGCGCCTGCTCAGGGGAATAACCGCCACCTCCCTACTCCACAGCTGCTTCTGTGTCTGCAAGAAACTGCGCATGCTCCTCCCTGTGACATGGGCGGGGCCAGACTCTGAGTTGAGCGGTTCCTGGACCAGTGCAGGGATGGAGGGAGAGAGGGCGGGGAAGGAGCAAGGGGGGAGCCCTAGTTCCCTGCTCCTCCTCCCACAGGCATGGCCCTTGCTGCTGTTATGATAAAAGGAGTTGTGTTTTCCTAACTCTGTCTGGGTAAAGGAAACAAGTGTCTGTTGACTTCTGATCTTACTCTCCGAGCTTCCAGTTAATCCCTCTGGATGCATCATATCCAACCTCCAAAGGATCCGAGGGGCAGGATCAACCTTCATCTAAGGGTATATTTTCTTCTGTTTTCATGTTTAATTCAGCCCCCGGAATCAAATAATACAATAAAGAATAAAATGAGTTCAGAGGGCTCAGCATTGTATTCCCAGGGCCTTTGGTCCCACACAAACCGAAGAGCTCAGTTATCCTGAGATGAAAGGAAAGGAAAGAGAAATGTGAAAGGTTTCCCAGCTCAGTCACAAAGACATCTCCTAACCACATATTAAGGACATGACATTAACTTAGGGGTGGAAAGGACACAAATGAAATAGAAGATGGAGCCATTTGGAGTGATCAGGCCAGCAGGAGGGCAGTTGGGGGCGAGTAGGCTGGCGGCGGGGGGAAGTCGGGGGCAAGCAGGCTCGCAGGCAGAGTGGTTAGGGGCAATCAGGCAGGCAGGCAGGTGAATGGTTAGGAGCCAGCAGTCCCAGATTGTGAGAGGGATGTCTGACTGCCAGTTTAGGCCCAATCCCTGTAAACCAGCAGTAGGACGTCCCTGACTGCCAGTTTAGGCCCAATCCCTGTAAACCAGCAAGTAGGACATCCTTCCAGATTGGAGAGGGTGCAGGCCGGGCTGAGGGACACTCCCCCCACCCCCGAGTGCACAAATTTTTGTGCACTGGGCCACTAGTTTCAAATATAAATAATTATCCTACTGGTATGTAGAGTTTAAACTAGATAATGCTTTAAAATGCCATGAGCAGAATGACTTTTGTTTCAAGAAAACATTAGGCTGCTCAATGGGAATCCAGTGAAACTAAGGGCTCTCTACAGATAAGCCTCCAGTTTATATACAACTGATGCTATTTCATTCCTGCTGGACAGAATAGCAGTGAAAAATTTTCAGTTCTCTACACTTTGGTCAAATGCATCAGCAATAAAAACATTACCAGAGAAAACAATACACTTTTTTTCAAATGCACTTACCAAAATGGACCATATGTTTGGCCATAAAACAAGTCTCAATAAATTTTCTAAAATCCAATTATTCACAATATGTTCTCCAACCATAATGGAATTGAATTATAAATCAACAAACAAAAGAAAAAAATACTTTCTGAACACAGTTGCAAATATTCTTAACAAATTTTCAGCGAATTGAATTCAATGAAGTATAAAAGATAATATCTAATTACAAAGTATGGTTTATCAAAGAAATGCAAACCTATTTAATGTTTAAAAATCAACCTATGAAAAATGCCATTATTAACAGACTAAAAAAAAAGAAAAACTTTATGTGAACTAAAAGCAAACTATTCAGAAAAATATTATTTTCAACATCCTTTCATGATTTTTTTTAAAAAATTGTATTACCAGCAAACTAGAAACAGAGCAAGGTGGGTTTCTCAACCTCAACATTATCAACATTTTGGGTCACATAATTATCTGTGTGGGAAGCTGTCCTGTGCATTGTAATGTTTTGCAGCCAGGAGCTCCACTCTGTCCTAGTTGTGATGGCCAAAATATCGACAAAAATCTCCAAATGTCCCTGGGGAACAAAGTCATTCTCATTTGAGAACATGGAATAGAGGAAATTCCCTTAACCTGATAAAGGGCATCAGTAATAAAACCTTGCAGCTTATATCATAATTAACAGTGAAAAACCAAATGCTTTTTTCCCTAGACCCAAGACAAGGCAAGAATGTCCACTTTCACCAATGTTATTCAACACCGCAATGCAGATTGCAGCCTGTAAAATAAGGTAACAACAAAATAAATAAAAAGCATTTAAATGGAAAAGCGGAACAAAATTGTCTTTATTCATATACAGCATGATCATCTAGGTAGAAAGTCTTAGGGATCTTCAAAAGACCTACTAGAACTAATTAGTGAGTTTTGCAAGTTTGCAGGATACTAATCAATGTAAAAATAAATTGTTTTTTATATAATAACAATAAATAATTAGAAATTGAAATTTTTAAAGATACCATTTACAATGGAATAAAACATATACTTAGAGATAGCCCTGACAAAAATGTGCAAGAAGACTATGATAGTTGAAGTACAAAACACTAATAAAATAAATTAAAAATTCAATAAAAGAAGAGATACATAGTGTTCCTGGAACAGAAGAGTCATTATTGAGATGTTAATCCTCCCAATTGATGTAACTACCAAATTTCTCAAAATTCCAATAGGCTTTTTTTTTTTTGGTAGAAATGAACAAGCTGCTTCTAAAATTCATATGGAAATGTCATGGTCCTAGATTACCCAAACCAACTTTAAAAATGAAGAAGTTGAAATATTGATAATACTTGATTTCAAAACTTCTGTAAAGCTACAATAAAATCTCTCACAACTCAATGATAAAGAAACCAACAACCCAATTTTCTAAAATAGACATGCAACTTGAATAGACACGGCATCAAAGAAATACTGATAAATAAGCACAGGAAAAGATGCTCAACATTAGTCATCATTAGGAAAATGCAAATGAGATATGACTACACATCTATTTGAATGGCTAAAATAAAAAAAAAACTAATCTTGCTAAGTGTTTGCATGCATGTGGAACAATAAAAATTCTCAGAAACTTCTGGTAGAAATACAAAATGGCACACCCACTTTAGAACACAGTTCGGAAGTTCCTGAAAAAGTTAAAAATATGTCAATCAACTGGCCCTGCCAATCACTCCTAAGTTTTTATCCAAGGAAATGAAACAATACATGCATACCAAGATTTGTACGTGATTGTTCATTGCATCTTTATTTGTAATAGTCAAATAACTTTGCCCTAATGTTATGATCCCAACTGTCCATTAACACGTGAATGGGAAAAGGAATCGTGGTGTATCCCTACAATGGAACACTACTCAGCAATAACAAGGAATGGACTAATACAGCTTGATATCTGGTATTAAGATCCCTCAAAACGACAATGAGGTACCATCTCACACCTGTCAGAATGGCTATCATCAACAAATCAACAAACGACAATGCTGGTGAAGATGTGGAGAAAAAGGAACCCTCGTGCACTGCTGGTGGGAATGCAGACTGGTGCAGCCACTGTGGAGAACAGTCTGGAGTTTCCTCAAAAAACTAAAAATGGAACTCTCATTTGACCCAGTGATCCCACTTCTAAGAATATATCCCAAGAAACTAGAAACATCAATCAAAAAGGATATATGCACCCCTATGTTCATAGCGGCACAATTCACCATAGCTAAGATTTGGAAACAGCCTAAGTGCCCATCAGCAGATGAGTAGATTAAAAAACCGTGGCACATCTACACAATGGAATACTACACTGCTACAAAAAGGAAGGAACTCCTATCATTTGCAGCAGCATGGGTGGACCTGGAGAGCATTATGCTAAGCGAAATAAGTCAGACAGAGAAAGATAAATATCACATGATCTCACTCATTTATGGAATGTAATGAACAACATAAACTGATGAACAAAAACAGATCCAGAGACA